>NC_057711.1:43309092-43336848 GCF_004010195.1 Chiloscyllium plagiosum
GTGTTCCATCCTGGCAAGACTCTCATTAATCTTTTCCAAACCCTTTCATGTTTCACAACTTCCTTCCAGTGGGAGCAAAACCAGAATTGCATGCAATACTCCAAACATGACCAAAGTAATGCCAGTATAGCCACAACATGATCTCCCAACTCCTGCACTCAATGCACTGACCAATAAAGGAAAGCGTACCAAACGGCTTCTTGAATGGTCTTAATATATATGAACTGCAGAAGAAAGTTTTTCCTTAGATTGTCATGATCTATTGTACCAATTGCCTTAAATCTATCAAATTTCAACAATTGCTAAAATAAAAACAGAAGGGGCTGAAAACACTCAATAGGTCTGGCAGCATATTTGGAGAGAGAAACAGAGTTCACATTGCCAATCCAATGTGACTCTACTTTGGAAGTAACGAGTGGTAGAAATTGATGGATTTATGCCCTTGGCATAACAGGAAAAGGAATATAAATTTGTCTCTCTGGTTCTCACTTTGCTCACCAATGGGAACAATTTCTCACTATCTATTCTGGTCAATTCTTCATGACATCCCTTTGAATGCTTCAGCCAAGATTTGATGTGGAGGTGATGGCCTTATGGAATTATCGTTAGCTTGTTAAGGGGAAACTCAGGGAATGCTCTGTTAACAGCAGGTGGTGAAATTTGAATTCAATAACTATTTTATAGACAATTAGTTGAGAGTTAAATGTTGGCTATGAAACCATTGTCGATTGCTGACAAAACACATCTCATTCACTGATATCCTTGAGGGAAGGATATCTGTCATCCTTACCTATGAATGAGTACGGACACACATTAACACAACTGGCTCTCAAATGCCCTCTGAAATGGCTCAACAAACCACTTAGTTGCAACATTCTCTACAAATTCTCAAAAAGGAAATGAAACTGAATGGGCCAACTGACATCTACTTAGGCACCGGAAGCAACAACAGCAAAGTCATCCTTATTAACCTCTGGCGGCTAGTGCCAAAACTGGGAGAGCTGTGTCACAGACTGGTCGAGCAACAGCCAGATATGCTCATGTAATCATCTCTTACAGACAATGTTTCTGACAGGACCATCACCAACCTGTCACACTGTCAGGCAGACCCAGTGGAGTTGGTGGTATACAGTCAGGAGACAGCTGCTGTGGGAGCCATCAGTATTGACATCAAATACATTGAAATCTCAACATCAGGTTAAACATGAGCAAGGAAACCTCCTGCTGGTTACAATGTACCATCCTCCCTTTGCTGATGAATCAGTATTCCTGCACGTTGATCATGTAGAGGAAGCACAGAGGGTGGCAAATGCACAACATTTACATTGAGTGGGGAATTTCAATGTCCACCATCAAGAGTGACTTGGTATTGGCACTACTGACTGAGCTGGTTGGGTCTTAAAGAAAATAGCTGCTAGACTGTGTCTGTGGCACATGATGAGGGAACTAACAAGAGGGAAAAACATACTTGACCTCATTCTCACCAGTCTACCTACCACAGATATATCTGTACATGACAGTATCAGTAAGAGTGACCACCATACAATCCTTGTGGAGATAAAGATCTGCCTTCGCATTGATAATTTGTTGCGTGGCACGATCACTGTGCTGAATTAGATAGATTTCAAAAAGATCTAGCAAGTCAAACAAGTGTCCATTTGGCCTGTGTGTCATCAGCAGCAGCAGAATCGTACTCCAAAACAATCTGCAGCCTCATGGTTCAGCACATGATAATTCAAATTCTGTCCTCCCTTTGCTCTTCACCTCGCATGTACTGCTGGATGACCTGCATCTATACTGAGCAATCACTCAGCTTTCTCTCCCTCCACACCACAAGCTAATCACTATCCTTTTCTTTAAATATAATTATTCAAACTGTCGACACCTCTACATCCCTTCAGGAATAATTGACTCTAGGTAACACCAGGGAAAGATTGACTCAATACTCTTTCAGTGGTTAGCTAGTCTTATAGAGTAGTAGAGTCATATAGCATGGAAATAGACCTTTTGGTCCAACCAGTCCATGCCAACCATGTTCCCAAACTAAGCTAATCCCGCTTGCCTGCATTTGGCCCATATCCCTCTAAACCTTTCCAATTCATGTACTCATCCAAATGTCTTTTAATTGGTGTAACTATATCTCCATCCATCAATTCCTCTGGCAGTTAATTCCATATTCGAACTGTTCTCTGTGTAAAAATGTTGCCTGTCAAGTTCTTTATAAATCTTTCTCCTCTCACCTTAAAAATATACCCCCAAGTTTTGAACATACCACCCTCATGAAAAACCTTTTGTTATTCACCTTATCTATGCCCTTCATGCTTTTATAAAGCTCTACAATGTCATCCTTTAACCTTCTATGCTCCAGCCGATTCAGCTATCTTTATACCTAAAATCCTCCATTCCCAGCAACATCCTGGCTATTGTAAGTGTACAGAAGAAAAGCCAGGAGTTAGATTATATTCATGTTTTCCTGCAGTTGTTACAATCAGCTTCATGTTTTGCAAATGCATTTCTTTGGGTTTCAGCAACAAATACCAGTATTATGCTCTCTATGCCTAGGTCCGAATCAGCATTGTGTAACAAAAGCAGAAGTATACCTGTGACAATACTGTCAGTTTAAAAAGGTTATTTTGCCCTGGGTGTTTTTTAAAAGTGAGGTTGTAAAGTCAGAGTGGCAATGGGAGACCGCCTACATCAACAATCAGAGGAGGCCTTGAGATATTTTGTGGGCAGCACGGTGGCACAGTGGTTAGCACTGCTGCCCCACAGCGCCAGAGACCTGGGTTCAATTCCGCCTCAGGCGACTGACTGTGTGGAGTTTGTCCATTCTCCCTATGTCTGCGTGGGTTTCCTCCAGGTGCTCCGGTTTCCTCCTACAGTCCAAAGATGTGCAGGTCAGGTGAATTGACCATGCTAAATTGCCCGTAATGTTAGGTAAGGGGTAAATGTAGGGGAATGGGTGGTTTGCGCTTCGGCGGGTCGGTGTGGACTTGTTGGGCCGAAGGGCCTGTTTCCACACTGTAATGTTATGTAATCTAATCTAATCTAATCTAAAAAAAAGTCATAATAATGGAAGGGAGTGGCCACTTCTTACAGATGAAGCTTTCTAGTATTTTTAGCTGCAGCAGTCAGAAGTTGTTTGGGTCCCAGAAGAGTTGGAACTTCAGTAAAATGATTCCCAGCAGCTACACTCTCTGAAATATCTATTGAGGTTGTTTCCTCCTGGATTGGAGAATTGCCTGGAAGGATTTATGTCTGAATTTACCTTTTTGCCAAGGGATGTGTTAATGGGACATTATTATATTGGAACAGTTAATTAGTAACAGATACTGTATCTATTGTTCAGTTGAGTTTTTTCAATAGTTAAGTTATTCTAGATTCCTCTTTCTTTTGTTTGTATTTTAACTCCAGTGTTTAAATAATTTGCATATTGCTTAACGTTGAGGGTTTTGACTAGTTGCATCGCATCTGGAACACATTCTTCACAGCTACCTTTAAAATAAGAAAAGTTAGGGTCTAGGCTATCTTCTTAAAATATTTTGAAAGGCTCTGGTCTGGTCTATAACAACCAGCATTGATGGTAGTGGACATAAGACAAGGGAATACTTAACAAGACAAGGGAGAATTCAATAAATGGCAGGGCCCTAGGAAGTTCAGAGGGATCTTGGGGTGCTTGAATGCAGATCCCTGTAGATCAGGTTAAAATGCTAGTTAGGAAGTTATATAGAATACTTGCAATTATCTGTTTTGCCATAGGTTATTAGAGCAAGGAGTTTATTTTGGAGCTGTACAAACATTTTGTTATGCCACAGCTGAAATAGCAGTTTTAGTTCTGTACTCTAGGAAGGATGTTATTACATTGTGGAACATTGTGTCCAGTTCTGGTTGCCCTACTCTAGGAAAGATACAGAGGCTTTGGAGAGGGTGCAAAGAAGGTTTACCAGGATGCTGCCTGGACTGGAGGGTTTGCCTTATGAAGGAAGGTTGAATAAGCTTGGACTTTTCTGTCTGGAGAGAAGGAGGAAGAGAGGAGACCTGATTAAGGTGTACAAGATAATGAGTGGAATAGTTAGAGTCAATAGCCAGACACTTTTCCCCAGGGCAGGATTGACTGGTACGAGGAGTCATAGTTTGAAGATAATAGGAGGAAGATATAAAGGAGACATCAGTGGAAGGTTCTTTATGCAGAGAGTTGTGAATGCATTGAATGCGTTGCCAGTTGTGGTGGTGGAACCAGAGTCATTAGGGACATTTAAGTGACTGCTGGACATGCACATGGATAGTGGTGAGTTGAGGGGTGCGTACATTAAGTTATTATATTTTACATTAGGATTAAACCTCGGCAGAACATCGTGGGCCAAAGGGCCTGTTCTGTGCTATACTTTTCTATGTTCTATGTTCCATGTACACTGGAGGTGATGCAGAGGAGACTCACCAGGATGTTTCCTGGGATATAACAACTTAGCAATGAAGAGAGACTGGATAAGCTCTGGTTGTTTCCATTAGAGTGGAGGGAGCCAAAGGGAGACCTGATTATGAGGGATATAGACAGAATGGATCAAAAATAGGAGATTTTCAATCAGTGAATGCACTACTTGGGAGTGTGGTTGAGGCAGTTAATTTCACAACCTTTGAAAGGTAGTTGGGTGAGCACTTGAAATGTCATAGCATTCAACATTATGGGCTTGGTGCTGGAAAGTGGGATGGTTAGATTAGATTTAGGGCATTTTTTTTTGTTGGTGCAGACTGGTTCAAAAACAAATTGTTATCAAGCAATTGGTAAAGTAGCATCCTATAAAGGATTTTTTGGGGGGGTTTCCTTATGTCATAGCAGAACTCAGAAAGAATCTGTTGATAATATTTACAAAGAGCCTCTTCTGTTCTGTGTGATTCTGTGATTCTATATGCAATGCTATCATAGAATTGAAATTTTGAAATTATCCGCATGTGAGCCATTGCTTTGAAAGATTTTTCCAGCACAAATTTGCACTCGTTTCCTCCACTGTTGTTCCTCACCTGTAGTGACCTAAATCAATTGTTATGGTTTAAGGACATGATTGAACAATTCACTGATATACATGGTGAGGCCTTGTACTCTGAAAGACAGGAGAAATATCAGCCGTTTGAGATGCCTGCCACAGCAGAAATGGCCATCAAATCTTATCAAATTAGCTTCAAAATAAGTGACTGAACTTTTGTTGGATTCAGTCGCAGAGAAATCAGCCAGAAATGAGGCACAACAGATCAAGATTACATTGGATTGTAAAATTGACTCGAGGATTTTTTCTTTCTGTTTCTCTCTTGAACTCATTACAGAGGTTCTCAAGTAGTCTATCATTTTCTGGTTGTAGAAGCTCCTGTGAAATGCTCTATATCTGCCCAGAACAATAGGATCAATCTGATGTGTTGAGTAATTAAAGTTTCTTCTAGTCATTTACAGGCTCAGACCACCAAGTAGGCCTTATGCTGAGAAACTGGGAAAGCAGACTAACTTGAGGAAAACAATGGAAGTGTTATATAAGGTAATCATTCTGAAAGATTTGGTCTTGTATTTATATTAGCTCCTGAACCTGATGATGATACACATTGGAAGTGAAAAAGTTGGACAATTCTGGAATGGTAAAAAACAAATGTTTACTCATACAAATAAGTTAATGTGATTAGAAACCTGAGGTATTCATGTGGGAAATTGATGATCCCAATGATTTGGAATTCACATAACTTACTTATATCATTGAACATATTGTTAAATTTATGTTTGA
Source organism: Chiloscyllium plagiosum (assembly GCF_004010195.1). Classification (NCBI taxonomy): domain Eukaryota; kingdom Metazoa; phylum Chordata; class Chondrichthyes; order Orectolobiformes; family Hemiscylliidae; genus Chiloscyllium; species Chiloscyllium plagiosum. Next base: position 43,314,858 of record NC_057711.1, read on the forward strand.
TTCAAGTGGTGGGGTGCTTATCCTATTGGACTAATTATTATGGCTTAAGAATATAACAAAGCTGAGCCAATGTGGTATAGGTGGAATAAGAGTTAAGTGCTTCGGCTACAAGTGACACTGCAAAACACAGAGTGTAAGACAGTTGAAAATGATTACATAGCATGTAATCAACACTCCTCACTTTTGAGACGGTATATATGTTTCCACCTCAATATCCATAAGGGGTTGATAAAATCCCACTGGTTCCAGGAGAACAACTGGTCCAAAAACCAAGTTGTTATCAAGCAATTGGTCAAGTGGCATCCTATAATGGATTTTGTTTTGGAGTTTCCTTATCTCATGGCAAAGCTCAGATAGAATCTGTTGATCGTATTTATAAAGGCATCAAATAATTTTTTCATATGGCATAGAAGAAATGGTGGCCAGCACATCAGGACAGTCTTAACCAATTTTGAAAAATGTAATAGAGTGATGAAGAATATATTACCATTTCACAGTATTGAATGATGACCAGATCAGTGGTCCAGCTAGTTTGCCAAGAACATATACTTTGAGCATCAACAGTATTTCACATTCATAGATGACTAATTACAGCTTCCTTTCAGAAAATGTATCGGAAAGGGTAATGGAGAAAACAAGTTTTGAGAAGATTTGTAGCTCATGTTGAGGTTTTGGATGTAGGTTTGCTCGCTGAGCTGAAAAGTTCATTTCCAGACCTCTCATTACCTTATTAGGTAACATCTTCAGTGGACCTCAAGCGAAGCAATGCTAAAAATTCCTGTTTTCTATTTATATGTTTGGGTTTCTTTGGGTTGGTGATGTAGACCCCATCTACCACCCCCTGAGAAAAGGAACAGGAAGTGACTTCACTAAAGGAAATAGCATCACCACAGGAAAATACATCACCAACCCAAAGAAACCCAAACATATAAATAGAAAGCAGGAATTTTCAGCATTGCTTAACATGAGGTCCACTGAAGATGTTACCTAGTAAGGTAACGAAACGTCTGGAAATGAACTTTCCAGCTCAGCGAGCAAACCTACATCCAAGGTAATGGATAAAATTAGGCATGACAAGGTATACAGCCAGGACACATTCAGCAGTGTGATGGACAGAAATTCCAAAAATGGTTGACAATTGCATAAATTCAATATGAAGTATGTCATTAGTAGCTCTGAAAGTAATCTGTTCATCAATGAAGATAGATCAGAAGATAAAACTCAGCAACGTTTGTAGCAAGAAGCAAATGCTGAGAACAAGAATGAGTTACACAGCCAAATTGAAACTTATTCAGATATCTTTAACTGATGTTGAGGCAGAGGAGTAGATGGATGAATAAAGCACCACAGTTAATATCAGTGACAATGTTAATGCTGAGTGAACTACAATCTTGCAGTAACATAATTGAGTGTGAGAAAAATTACTTCACCAGTCAAACTATTGTATGGCGTGGCAGTTGGACTTACTAAGCAGCATAAGGAGGCAGAAAATGTTATAGAATCAAATTTCAGGGATGTGTTGACACTAAAGATTTAACCTTATAGACAGGTGACTGCCAGGAGGGATAAACAGGCAGTGCAAGAGTCCCCTGTGGCATTCCCTCTCAAACAGTTATACAGATATACAGATGTGCTGTTGGGTGGCAGGGTGGCTTCTCAAGAGAAATCAACAGCAGCAGCTAGACCAGTGGCAAAACAATTGGCTCCGTTGTACAGCAGAGAGGGTCAAAGTGTAGGTGAGAAGTAGTGATAAAAGACTCTATAGCTAGGGTCACATGTCTTTCCATGGCTGTGAGCAAGATTCCAAGGTGTGTTGCCTCCCTGATGCCAAGGTCAAGGATGTCACTGAGTGAGCACAGGATGTTCTGAAAGGGGAAGGGCGAGTAGTCAGAGGCCATGGCACATGTTACTCGTTAGATAGGCAGGAAGAGACATGAGGTCCTGCAAAGGGAATTTAGGTAGTTAGGTAGCAAGTTGAAAAGCAGGGCCCCTCAGGAGGCTGCCTTTGCCATGTGCTAGTGAGGCTAGAAATAGGAAGGTAAGACAGTTGAATGCATGGCTAAAGAGCTGGTGTTGGAGGGAAGGCTTCAAATAGCTGGATCATTGGGATCTCATCCAGGGCAGATGGAATCTGTATAGAAAGAACAGGTTGCATCTGAACTGGAGGGACACCAGTATCCTGGCAGAGAGGTTTGCATGTGTCATTTGGGAGTTTAAACAAGTATGGAAGGAGAGAGAGAACCAGTGCCGTATGTCAGCATGGGGAGTGATTGATGGGAAGCTACAGATTAACATAAGTAAATTTAATAGGAAGAACAGGCAGGGCCAGGTTAATGAACATGATGGAATTTGCAGTCTAAAGTGTATTTGTTTTAGTGCAAGGAGGGCCAAAGGGCCTGTACTGCGCTGTATTCTTCTATGAGTATAGCAAGTTAAGCAGATAAGTTTAGAGCCTTGATTAGTACATGGGACTATAATGTTGTAGCCATAACAGAAACTTAGTTGAGAGATGATCAGGACTGGCAGCTCAACAATTCTAGGGTTTCGATGATTCATGCGTAACAGAAAATTATGTAAATGATGTGGAGAATTTGCATTATCGCTTGAGGAGAATGTTACAACATCATGTTCATCTTGGAAGACTCATCCAGTGAGACCATATGGATAGAACTCAGGAATAAGAAATGTGCAATCACAGTCTTGGGTTTATACTATAGGCCTCTAAGACCCAATGGGAGATAGAGGAACAGATATATATACAGATCATAGAAAGATGTAAAAACAACAAGGTTATTTAGTGGGTGATTTTTAACTTCCCAATATTAATGAGGACACCCTTATTGCCTGGGGCTTTGATGAGGCAAAATTGTTTCAGTTAGGTCCAACTAGTGAAGGACCATATAGATCTTGTATTGTAGAATGCACAGGGAAGGTCTTGTCTTACTAAATTGATGAAGTTTTTCTTTGAAAAGTGATGAAGGTGATTAAGGAGCATCGGGCAGTGGATGTTGTACACATTGACTTCACTAAAACATTGACAAGGTCCCTCATGATAGGCTAGTCCTAAAGTTAAATCAAATGGATCCATGGTGAATTGGTAATTTGCATACAAAATTGACTCAGTCATAGAAGACAGGGAGTAATTGTGGTAGGTTGTTTTTCTAATTGGAGGTCTGTGACTGGTGGTGTTTAGCAAGGATCAGTGCTGGGACCTCTGTTTGTAATATATGTAATAAAAATGAAGTGGTCTGATTAGTAAGTGTGTTGACAACACGAAAATTGGTGGAGTTGTGGTTAGTGAAGACGGTTATCAAAGGAAACAGCAGGATATAGATCAGTTGGCAAAGGCAGATAAGGTTTAATCAGAACAAATGTGAGGTGATAGGTTTTGGGAAGTCAAATGCAAATGGAATGTATACAGTAAATGGCAGGATCCTTCGAGCAATTGATATATAGAGGGTTCAAGTCCATAGTTTCCTGAAAGTGGCAACACAAGTGGATAAGATGGTAAAGGAGGCATATAGAATGCTTGACTCTATTGGTCAGGGCACTGAGTATAAAAGTTGGCAAGTCATGCTGCAACTGTCTAAGTCTTTAGTTAGGCCACATTTGGGTTTTTGTGTGCAGTTCTGGTCACCATATTATAGGAAGGATGTTGGTGCTTTGGAGATGGTGCAAAGACATTTACCATGATGTTGTCCAGATTGGAATGTATAAGCGAGAAGGAGACGTTCAACAAACTTGGATTGTTTGAACTAGGGCATTGGAGCCAAGGGGTAACTTAACTGAAGTATATAAAATGATGAGAGGCATGGATAAGGTGGATGGTCGGAGATTTTTACCAGGGTGGAAATGTCAAATATTAAGGGGTATAGGTTTAAAGTGAGACTGGGAGTGTTTAAAGGAGATATGTGAGGCTATCCTTTTATACAGAGGATGGATGGTAGGGGACTAGAAGACATTGCCAGGAGAAGTGGTAGAAGCAGATTCTATTGTAAGATTTAAGAGGCATTTGCAGAGTCACGTGAACATATCGGGAATAGAGGGATGTGCAAGCAGATGGGATTAGTTTAGAATGGCATTATGGTCAACACAGATATCGTGGGGCTGAAGGGCCTGTTCCTATGCTATACTGCTCTATTTTTTAAAGTGCAGACCTCTCAGTACAATAAAGTGGCACTATACATGCAATTTTTACAATCCAATTCTTTCAGAATTAACAATATTCATATCAGAGAAACCTAATGAATAACTCAGAGTGGTAATGCTCATGTGCATGTATCTCATTAAATATTTTCGCAAAATTTTATTAGAAAATAAATTCACTTGGGAATCTTTGCCAAAATCCATAAATCATATATACCCAAGATCTGAAGGGAAAGAAATAGCATCAATATTTATGTACTGAAAGCAGTCATACAGAATCTTCCAGTTAAGCTTGATAGCTTAATGAGTTCATCTTCAAGGAAAGCTGAAAATACTTTTCAAAACAAAATAACTCTACTGGAAATTTGAAGCAAGTTTTATTAAGTGGGTCACAAGCTTTGCTATCAAAGGCCTAATTGTTTAAAGTATTTGTTTGTCACTGGTTGTATCATTATATGTCTGATCAGGTTGACTAAGTAAAAATTGTACTGATGCCTTCACCTTTCATATATCTTGATAAGTCTAAGTCTCTGATTAGTTGACTATTGATAAAGGTTCAGCAACTTAGGTAGGGAGCATTTTCTATTTCTGTTGCTGTATATCCAGGTGCTTCTTGCACCGTGGACTTGTCTGTTACCTCTCTTGGCTCCTCCACTGCTTCTGAACCCCAGACTACTGGATTCTATGCAATATTGAATAAGCTGTAGTTTTTTTGATTAAAGGAGACCAAATGCCACTGACATCAACATTGTCTCAAATTGTGATTAAAAAGTAAATAATGTGGATGTTGGAAACTTGAAACAAAAGCTGGAGAAGCTCAAAAGGTCTGCCTGCACCTTTAGAGAGAAAAACAGAGTTAACATTTCAAGTCTAGTGACCCCTTGTTGGAACCAAATCTTGATGTGGTGTTGCCTGCCTTGAAAGCACCATTAATAATATGTAGTGCGTTAGGTCTTTTAGGATTGTACAGCCTGAAGTTTTGCTCAGTTGAGTCAACTTGGGAAGGCATTAAAAATGATGGGTGGGACCTGATTCTCAATTTCAACTTGGGAAGGCATTAAAAATGATGGGTGGGACCTGATTCTCAATTTCATTTCTGGATGTTTTCATGAGCACAGAGAAGGGTGCGTGTACCAAATCTATACATGACACTCCCATCCTTGCAAGCTCCATTGAACGAGGGTTGCCGGACAGTTCAAACCCCCTGCGTGTTAGAGGAGTCAAACTCTTCGATAAGTGTTGATGGCTCACTGCCACTCAGGAAAACTGTCCCAAACTCTGAACCAAAAGAAAATCCTGGAAATACTTCATTGCAAAGTTTTCAATGTAAATAAAGCATATTCATTATTTCTGTTTTAATAGTTAGATTTGATGTTGTAAATTAGATGTATTTTTTACAGCAATGATTCATTTTAGAAACTTTTAAAGATAAGCTGACCATTGCATTGATCAACATGGAAATATTTTCAAAACCTGAGAAAACATTATTTAGGCTCTTTAGTGCAATAGTTAGAATATTTTAAATGCTCAGATTCCTTTTAAATAAAAAAAGCCTTTGGTAGCTTTCACTTACATAAAAAAATTATTTGCTCCCTGACCATTTTGATTGACAGAACATCTGTTATAGCTTAGAAAAAAGGCAGTCTGGTTTTTACTTTTCAATAGACTCTATTATTTAGATGTTGCAGGGTTTTTTTTTTAAACAGTTGAACCATTATGAATGCTTGGCTGCATTTCAAAATATACAAAAAATTCTTCTTGGAAGGAGGTTTTGTTCACATTTTGATTAACAGTTTCAAAACCTTTTTTTAAAGGATTATACACATATAGCCCCCCTTATTCTATCTTTCTCCCTCTTCTAAGAAAATCTGACCTTACCTGTCTGAAATTGTTTAGAAATGTTTCAGCATACATAAAACATGGCTGCTTAGGTTCTTTCCAAGAGGTCTCATACTCTTTAGAATATATCCTTTGGAAAAGCAAAACAAAGCTGCTGTTCACTCTGCATAAAAAAAGTGATGATTAGTTTCCCCTGGCCAGCAGTGAATTAATGACCTGATATAAGCAATGACAATGTGCATTCATTGTGCTGGAGCTGGAAGAGATCTCCCAATACAACTTTAAAAATACCAGTTCAGTAGAAGTTAAATGGCATTTATGACTTGTAATGCTTCAGGCAGAGCTGTCTCAAACACGGACAAGATTTAGAGTTCTGACAGCAGGAGATGCAAATTTGCTAGGCCTGCTCCCTGATGATGCAACAAAAAGCAAGTGCAAAGATTTCCAGACATGCCCAGTAACTAACACTGTCACCTTGAGTAGGCCTTTTCACTTTAACATGTTTCTACAGCAGACACAACTGCCTCTGTTTCTCCATGCTAGCATCAATCTATGCGGATTTCCTGTTAGTGCCCCTCCTATACAGTGGCTGTTTCCATTTTGAGAACAATTCCCCTTACATTCTGTCAAATAACAATATTTGTCACAAACTGTAAGAGTGACAAAAAGCTTAAATAGGTTCATTAAATGAAATTGAAATGGATGTTTAAAAGAGCAACAAAATCAGGAACTTTAAACTACTTTCCCTCTAATATCTCCAGCTGTTGAATGCAAGTCCATGCAAGTAGTTCTCCTATAAAGCCACAGCCTGAATGAACGTATAAATCATATTTATTAATGAAACTAAAGTAAATTTAAGAATAAATTTAACACAATACATTTAAAAAATATTGTTAATGCAGGGACAGAGGATTATCATGGTGTGTAAAGTAGACTCCCTCATTCCTGTTAAAAGTGCTATATCACTTTTTCTCTCCTCACACTGCTTTAGAATATCTAGCGTCTCTTCTAGTGTGTAGCCTTTCTTTTGAGTTCACCACCTGCAATTTTATCACCAGGATGCTTTTTGCTAACATTCTTGTCACTATGCCCCTCGATTCTTTTTCAAAAAAAGTGATAAGTTCGGAATAGTGTGCCTTTCACAGGCAGCTGCTCAATGTATCACTCTCAGAAAGCTGCTCGCTGTTGGCAGCTGACACCAGTGCACGCGCAGAACGAAGCGTACAAAACAAGCCCCGCTGATATTGCGCTATTGTGAACAGAGAAAGTGAGGACTGCAGATGCTGGAGTACCAGAGTTGAAAAATGTGGTGCTGGAAAAACACAGCAGGCCAGGCAATATCCGAGGAGCAGGAGAATCGACATTTCGGGCATAAGCCCCCAAAACGTCGATTCTCCTGCTCCTCGGATGCTGCCTGGCCTACTGTGTTTTTCCAGCACCACATTTTTCAAATATTGTGAACAATACCATTCCATAATTCCTCAGAGACGTTATAAGCAAATCACATTGCTGGAATACACATTATTGAGAACCACCTGTATGTGACAATGGCAAGTGAAACTAGAATTGACTGTGTCAACTTCCCAATTGCCATGCATGGTCCCTCGGAGGGGATGTGGAGCTGAGAAGGAATATTACCCTGGAGAAGCTGAGTTTGAAAGCCAAGATGCTAGATTTGAAGCAGGTTTTTTTTTAAATCATTACTGGAGCGTGAGAATCACTGGCAAGACTAGTTTTTGTTGCACCTTTTTAATTGCCCTGAAGAAAGTGATCATAAGCTGTCTCCTTGAACCATTGCAGCCCATTAATCACATTACGTTTTGGATGCAGGCTTCAGAAAACTATGGAGGATAGTAAGCTCAAGTTAACCAGTGCATCAGGACAAAACAAAACTCCTCGGAATGGAGGCAATCATCTTAAAAAAGCATGCAACTTTTTAAAAAATTATCAGATAGAGCTATCATGCTCCAAATCTATATTAATCAGATTAATTGTACATGTGACACTGGAAAATTATCATTTCAACAGAAGCACAAGACAAACATACCTTTATACTAAGTCATCTGTGCTGAGAATTAGAGATTTGCAGCAATTCACATCACAGCTTGAAGATAATTTTAGCTTTGGGCTAACTCAACCTCCGTTTTGATCAGACTAGCTATTATACTTTCTGGTTTTACTACCGTTTTTAAAAATCCTTTATTGTTTGATTTTGTATAACAGTAATTCCAATCCATTTCCTCCATTGCACTTAGCTCCTCACTGCTCCTCAATACCTTGAGAAATTGTCCTGAGAAATTTCAGCTTATGCTAAATGTATTAAAAAGATTAGAGTATGTTTCATGTGCTATTTTATTTTGTAAGTACTGCAAGGAGAAGGTACTGTTCTGGTGAATGTACTTGATTAGTCATAGCATTCATGCACTGCCATTAAATGTTGTGAAGATGGTCATATTATACATTTACTTTATTGTTCAAGTCATTCAGCATTATGCAGTTAAAATTATACCCTTTTGTTTTACACAAGAAGTGTGTGATCCTGATTAGTACAAAATAATTACATCATTCAAAATAATGCTTCATTTTTGTTGTATATTAGACAGGTCTAAAAGCCAATTAGTTCTGTAATCACCAGAAGTAGCATATTCTAGTTACTGACAGGACCGAGCAGATCAGGAATTTATTACTTTCTTGTGTAAATACATATTAAAAGTCAGAGATTCACATTTGCAGAACCTGCTTACATTCTTTCATGGCAAACTGTCCTTTGTTATTAGCTCAGATATCTCCAGAGTACATTTTTATTTATTTAACAGTTCCTTGCTCTGAAACTCAGTCAATATACACTCACATTCTTTCATTCTAAATGGTACAGACAAGCACAATTAATTACAGCCATGAAACATTGCTAGTTCATAAAAAGGCAGCTCATAATAAATTCAATTGTAGTTTTAGATTTTTTGGGACACAATATGAAATATGTTTGGAAAATGGATGGAGTAATTGCTAAGCAGAGTTCATTTTGTATGCACGTAACCTTTTTACATTAATTCAGCTAATAGTATTTATATTATGAATCATGACTGGAATTATTCTTCTGTGTACAGTAAACTTTAAACTAATCCCTTTGTTTAAATTATTTGTGTGTTACTTCCAGGCTTATTATTCAGCTGATGTTTCCTTATGTACTGTTGTAATGAAGGTTTCCAGCTCCCATACAGTGTACAGACTTCTTGGTTTTTGATGCACACTCCTTCTCTTTAGCAGTTGCAACATGTGGTCCTCTTTAGAACAGAACATCTGCTCTAACTTTTATGCATTTGTGAGGCTGCTTTTTGATGGTTGAATATATTAAAAATTTAGAAATTCAGTACAGTATGATTTTTCAACACAACCTCGTCTTTGATTCAAAAATAAATACAGTAACAATAAACTTTTAGCTTGAAAGAAGGATAATATAAATAAATAACATTTTACATTGTCAATAAAACATTTTAGTCCTTGGAAACTAAAATACAGAAGCATTTTTGAAGAAAGGTCACTGGACCCAAAATGCTTAACTTTGCTTTCTCTCCACAGATGCTGCCAGACCACTGAGTTTTTTCCAGCAATTTCTGTTTTTGTTCTGATTTCCAGCATCCATAATTATTTGTTTGTTTTTATACACAACAATTAGGGTGCTTTCATTTATTAGGCACTTAACAAAATGTTAAACATAACTTAGGTATGGAAATGTGAATTCACTGCTTGAAGCATTTGATGCAATTGAGGTCAAGCCTGTGACTGATGACAGGATGTAGAAGTGAAAGCAAAGATCAATATGACATCTAACATCTGTATAGTCTTGCAGGAAATCAATAAAATGTTCTAAAAATGCCAAGGAAAAGAGTAAGAAAAGGCTGGCATTTAGGACAAAATGCACACAACCTTAGTATTATTGAATCATGGGGTGTGAACAGTATTGAAGAGCAGCTTGGAATTTTGCTACCCCTGCGTCTGTTTCATTCTCATAAGTTGATGTGAAAACAGACTCATTGACAAATTGCACCAGTAACACAAAGATTGTGTTTGTTTTACTGGGAGTCAAGCAAAATCAATCTAGGTCTTGCTGGTTGGTCAGTCAGGGACATGTTACAAAGTCAGTCAGTCAGAGGATAAGCCATGGTCAGTCAAGGGTTGGCTGTAGACCTGGGCTATTGTAGGATTTGTCCATGGAATTGTCAAGACTGCAGACAGCATAGATTTTTGGATTTGTCTGGTACTATTGTCTAGTTTAAGGAATGATTACAGTCATAGTGTTCAACTGAATACAGTATGATGGGATCTGGCAGTATAGGGTTGGGGAGTGTACAATCTCAAAATAGAGTTGGCCAGGAAACTCGTGGTGATCCTGGCCTGGATCTGGAGACAACAAGGGTAAAACAGTGACATTGATTATAACATAGAGGTGGAGGGCTTAACTGAAACAGGGAGAGAAATAGCAGTTGTGGATGATATTGTGAGTCAGAAGGGAAGCTTCAGTACAGCAAACATAAATACTGAAGATCATCAGCTTGATCTAAAATCATCTGCACATTGCACTTTCAATGTAAAGAGGACTACACAAAAAGTGGATGGGGGAACATATTTTCTGAAGGGAGTGTAGCCGACAGCTGGAATGTCTGTCCAACTGTGGGGTTGCTCCAGTAATCCGGAGAGTAGTAGCTATTTAATGTTCAACATTTACTTTCAATTTCCATTTGCACAGAATGTCTATATACTCCATAATGTCTGATCGTAACCTAGTCTCATGAGGTACTGAATGGAAGTACATGGAAACATAGAAAACAGGTGCAGGAGCAGGCTATTCGGCCCTTCCAACCTGCACCATCACTCAATATGATCATGGCTGATCGTGCAATCTTAGTATCCCATTCCTGCCCTCTCCCCATCCCCCTTGATCCCTTTAGCCACAAGGATCATGTCCAGCTCCTTCTTGAATCTATCTAATGAAGTGACCCAGACAACTTCCAGGTTCACAGCTCTCTGAGTGAAGAAATTCTTCCTCATCACAGTCCTGAATGGCATACCTCTTGTTTTTAGACCATGACCCCGTGTTCTGGAATTCCCCAATATCGGGTACATTCTTCCTGCATCTCGCCTGTTCAGTCCCATCAGGATTTTATATGTTTCATTAAGATTCCCCCTCATTCTTCTAAATTCCTGCAAACAAAAGCCCAGTCAATCCAATCTTTCCTCATGTGTTAGTCTTGCCATCTCAGGAATCAGTTTAGTAAACCTTCACTGGACTCCCTCAATGGCAAAATGTCCTTTCTCAGACTAGGAGACCAAAACAGCATGTGATACTCGAGGTCTGTCCTCAACAAGGCTCTGTATAACTGCAGCAAGATATCCTTACTCCGATATTCAGATCCTCTCGCTATGAAGGAGAGTGTGCCATTAGCTTTCTTCACCGCCTGCTGACCTGCATGCCAAACTTCAGTGACTGTTCCACCATGACACTCAAGTCTCAGTGCACCTTACCTTTTCTTAAATTGCCACCATTCACATAATAATCTGCCCATTCTGTTTTTGTGACCAAACTGGATAACCTCACATTTATCCACATTATGCTGTATTTCTCAACTATTTGCCCACGCAGTCACCCTGTCTAGATCATCCTGCAACCTCCTAACATCCTCCTCACAACACACCTTGGCACCCACCTTAGTGTCATTTGCAAATTTGGAGACATGGCATTCAATTCCTCTGTCTAAATTGTTAATATATATTGTGAACAACCAAAGTCCCAGCACTGAACCCTGCGGTACTCCACTTGTTACTGCCTGCCATTCAGAAAAGGATCCATTTAGTCCAGTGCTCTGCTTCCTGTCTACCAACCAGTTCTTTATCCATGTCAATACATCATCTCCGATACCGTGACCTTTAATTTTACTTGTTAATCTCTTGAGTGGAATCTTGTCAAAAGTACGTTGTGGCCTGATTGGTATCTTGTGATCTTTGAGAATAGTCAATGGAGGAAGGGAAATTCACAAAAACCTAATATTGCCCATTGGCAATGGCAGACAATTGCTGGGACTATAAGTTGCCATATCCTCACACACAATGCATAGGGTGCTGAGAGAGGAATGGTGTGGTCGGTTTGTAAGGGAGGGTATTGGTGTTTGTGGCAGCTGCTTTATGGTAAGACTACATTACCACTTTTTGGGCACCATATGGTAGCCTAGGATGACTATTGTTCATGGGAAGGGGTATTGTGAGTCTGGAAAGTAATGCAGCAGGAGTTGCTCCCACTGAGCACCTGCGATGTAGTGGCAAGGAATTGTCCTCTTTAGCCATATCTAATGCAAAACCACATGAGCACTTGTTGACTGGGGACTTGGCCAAGTGTGTGACTAACTTCTGTGAGGCCATAACCTAGAGCTTTATGGGGAAGGCTATCAGGGGTAGAGCAAGCCATTAGAAATTGTGTATGTGTCTCTCTGCAGTAAAAATATCTGAATCCCAAAGAAAGTAGGATTGTTTTCTCTTACCAGTTATAATAAGTATTTGCCTTTAACCATTGACGAGGAGACCATATTGTTAGTTTACCAATCACCCCGTGCCTCCTATGAGGAAGTGAAAGAGCATGGAAAAGCTATATTTAAAAAAATGTTTTGGAAAACAGAAGGAACATCTTAACCCATCCTGTGGACCAGTGCCATTGGTTTCCTCCACCCATAAAACCATGTTTGTCTGCTGGATGTGTGTGTATGTGTGTCTGTGTGTGTGTGTGTGTATGTGTGTCTGTGTGTGTGTGTCGGTGTGTGTGTTTGTGTGTGTGTGTGTGTAGAGAGATTTTAAAAGGGGGCTACAGTCTTAACTAATACAGCCACATCGGTTTATACTTCATAGCTGTTCACTTGTGATCAGAATTTAGTGCTTCATAATAAACAGCATTTCTTGCTCAGTACAAGAACATGGTGGGTTTTTTTTTCTGTTATTCCAAGTCCAACAGACAGGTAAATTGGTTTTGCGTACTTTGATGCAATCATTAGCTTTTGTGGGAACTGGAAATAATAAGATTTAGAATTGCAACACTTTCCTAAGTGAGTCAAATGTCTTGACTCCAATGCCCATCTCAGGTGAAAAATGTTCCACAATGAAACTCAATCTGCCACTCCTCAGCCCATTGGCCCATCTGATCAAGATCCAGATGTAATCTGAGGTAACCTTCTTTGCTGTCCACTACACCTCCAATTTTGGTGTCATCTGCAAACTTATTAACTATACCTTTTATGCTCGCATCCAAATCATTTATGTAAATAACAAAAAGTAGAGGGCCCAGCACCGATCCTTGTGGCACTCCACTGGTCACAGGCCTGTAGTCTGAAAACCAACCCTCCACCACCACCCTCTGTCTTTAATCTTTGAGCCAGTTCTGTATCCAAATGGCTAGTTCTCCCTGTATTCCATAAGATCTAACCTTGCTAACTAGTCCCCCATGGGGAACCTTGTCAAGCACTTACTGAAGTCCATATAGATCACATCTACCACTCTGCCTTCTTCAATCCTCTTTGTTACTTCTTCAAAAAACTCAACCAAGTTTGTGAGACATGATTTCCCACACACAAAACCATGTTGACTATCCCTTATCAGTCTTTGCCTTTCAAAGCACATGTACATCTGTCACTCAGGGTTCCCTCCAACAACTTGCCCACCACTGAGGTCAGGCTCACCAGCCTATAGTTCTTTGGCTTGTCCTGTCCACCTTTCTTGAATAGTGGCACCACGTTAGCCAACCTCCAGTCTTCTGGAACCTTACCTGTGACTACCAATTATACAAATGTCTCAGCAAGGGACCTAGCAATCACTTCCCTCGCTTCCCACAGAGTTCTAGGGTACACCTGATCAGGTCCTGGGGATTTATCCACTGATATGCGTTTCAAGACACTCAACATTTCTCCTTAACATTATTTGCCAAAGCTATCTCATGTCCCCTTTTTACCCTCCTGACTTCCCTCCAAAGTACAGAGGAACCTCGATTATCCGAATATCAATTATCCGAATATCGGATTATCTGAAGGAGATCTCGAGGTCCCAAGAGAAACAGTACATCAAAGACTGGGGTTGGGGTCAGTGTGCTGCTGCCTCATCTCCTGAAAGGGAAGTGGACTTAACAGAAAACCCCGAGCCCCAGAGGAAAGGCATTGAATCAATTAACAGAACAAAATAATGCCTGCCCATCTCATTCGGATAATCAAGGTTCCTCTGTGTAATCCTACTGCCTTTATGGTCTTCTAAGCATTTGCTCAATCTCTCCTGACTATACCTGACGTGTGTTTCCTTCTTTTTCTTAACTAAACCCTCAATTTCTTTAGTCATCCAGCATTCCCTATACCTACCAGCCTTCCCTTTCACCCTGACAGGAATATACTTTCTCTGGATTCTTGTTATTTCGTTTCTGAAGGCTTCCCATTTTCCAGCCGTCCCTTTACCTGCGAATATCTGCCTCCAATCAGCTTTCGAAAGTTCTTGTCTAATACAGTCAAAATTGGCCTTTCTCCAATTTAGAACTTCAACTTTTAGATCTGGTCTATCCTTTTCCATCACAACTTTAAAACTAATAGAATTATGGTCACTGGCCCCCAAAGTGCCCCCCGCCACTGACACCTCAGTCACCTGTCCTGTCTTATTTCCCAAGAGTAGGTCAAGTTTGCACCTTCTCTCGTAGGTACATCCACATACTGAATCAAAATTTTTCCTTGTACATGCTTAACAAATTACTCTCCATCCAAACGTTAACACTATGGCAGTTCCAGTCTATGTTAGGAAAGTTAGAATACCCTACCATAACCACCCTATTATTCTTACAGATAACTGACATCTCCTTACTAATTTGTTTCTCAATATCCTGCTGAGTAGTAGGAGGGCTAGAATACAATCCCAATAAGGTGATCATCCCTTTCTTATTTCCCAGTTCCACCCAAATAACTTCCCTGGATGTATTTCTAGAAATATCCTCCCTCAACACTGCTCCCTTATCAAAAACGCCACTTCCTGCTCCTCTCTTTCCTCCCTTTCTATCCTTCCTGTAGTATTTGTATCCTGGAGCATTAAGCTGCCAGTCCTGCCCATCCCTGAGCCATGTTTCTGCAATTGCTATGATATCCCAGTCCCATGTTCCTAACCATGCCCTGAGTTCATCTGCCTTCCCTGCTAGGCCTCTTGCATTAAAATAAATGCAATTTAATTTTTCAGTCCTACCTTGTTCTCTGCATTGTCCCTGCCAGCCCTGACTGTTTGACTCACATCTTTTCTGATATTTTTCCTCACTAACTCCTTGGGTACAATGACCTCCTGCTGGTTCCTCTCCCCCTTGAGATCATTCTGCACCTTCTCTGACACATCCTTGATCCTGGCACTCACCATTCTGATTTTTTAACTGCTGGCCACAGAAACGTCTGTCTGTTCCTCAGACTAGAGAGTCTCCTAACACAATCAATCCCTTGGAACCTGACGTACCCCTTATTGCATTAGAGCCAGGCTCAATGCCAGAAACTTGGCTGTTCATACTACATTCCCTTGAGAACCCATTACCCCTTACATTTTCCAAAACAGTACACTTGTTTGAAATGGGGATAGCCACAGAAGACTCCTGCACTACCTGCCTACCTCTCTTACCTTTCTTGGAGTTGACCCATCTCTGTGACTGTATCTGTGACATTTCTCCCATTTCAGCCCAGGGCTCAGCAGGTGCCTGGGCTCTGGCAGTACCCTGAGCAACAGCGATCTCAGACATTACATCCTCCATTGGCTGTAGACAGGGCTCAGTTATGTGTTCACCAGATTGAGTCCCTGAGTCTATGCTAGCTAATGTGCCCAGTGAGGTGACTGTCTTTATACTGAGAGAGGTGCAGATGAACACTCTGCCTCTGGGTTCTCTGAGGTGCTGGAGCCTTCATTCTCAGAGGAAGTAGTGTTAATGGGGTGAGACTGTGGCCTTATATAGCTTATGTAGACCAATGCATTTGTCTTCATGCACCACCAAGAAAATGTTGCTTGTTGGCTTCCCTGAGATAATTTTGTTTCTCCTACTCCATAAAAATAACCTTGTACCCTCCTAGGCCAGCTCAATTGCTCAGTCCTTTAAGAGGCTGAGGAGTTTGTTGTCCAGTATCTGCCAGTCTTGGCCCTGTCTATGGGCTTGTGCAACATAAAGGGGAGGGGGGAATTGAGTATGATGGCAGTGGGTGCAGGCTATGAGTACCCATGCCAGGTGGTGAGATGCCCCTAGTTCATGAGTAAAACTTGCAGTGTCCAGGAAATTTGAATATTTTGAGAGCACAAGGTGGCTGTGAGCCCTTCAACACACATCATGCTGAGTCTGGCAGCCTGTCACTTTTTTG
This sequence comes from Chiloscyllium plagiosum, assembly GCF_004010195.1. NCBI lineage: Eukaryota > Metazoa > Chordata > Chondrichthyes > Orectolobiformes > Hemiscylliidae > Chiloscyllium > Chiloscyllium plagiosum. The sequence goes on from NC_057711.1 coordinate 43,331,231, forward strand.
TGAAATGTCTGAGTAATATCCCCTGTGAGTTACAGAGAGAAGGTAGCACCATTTACACTTGTGAAGCATGGCAGATTTCTTCAGGCACTGCTCTTGGGTATTCTGGTGAGGATATCCTTTGCAGCTACCTGGAACCCAACTGGAATAGACATACAGTGAAAAGAGGTTACTTGACCCATCAAGTCTACACCGACTCTCCATAGAGCATTGAATGCAGACCTGTAAACCCACAATTACCACAGCTAATCCACCTAGCCTACACATCCCTGGACAATACAAGGAAATTTAGCCTGGCCACTGCCTCTAACCTGCACATCTTTGGACAATTGGAGAAAACTGAAGTACCCACAGGAAACCACAGACATGAAGAGAATGTGCAGACTCCACACAGACAGTTGCCCAAAGCTGGAATTGAACCTGGGTCCCCCGTGCTGTGAGGAAGCAGTGCCATTGAACCACCCAAATGATGCCATCTCTAAGACGAAGATATTTCTTCTTACTCAGAGACCACCCCAAAACAACCTCCAAATAGGCAAATGACCTGTAAAAATGGCACCGGAATCTTAGATCTTTGAACATCTCAGCAGGGACATTTTTTTTCCCTTGCCCCATATGATTGATCAAATTGCGAATTCTACATCTTGCTTGCATTGATAATGGGGTAAAATGTAAGGTAAGTTATTCAAAACATGACAGAGTGACAATCTTTAACAAACCCAGCAGCATACTTTAACTCAAAAATGGAAAATCTCAGCCTAAACCACTCAGAACAGTAGTTTTCACCATATATAATCAATAGACTTTTTGATTTAAAGATGTGTTTATTTCCAAATCTCTTCCTGTGAGTAATTTGTTTTTACATACTCCAATTTTATTTTGACTGCTGCAGCTTTGTGGCAATTTTCTAAAATGACAGATGATACATTATAGCTCCTTGCTCACTGAATTTACATTCTAAATGAATAATCTTTGCAAATCACAATCATGAGGGGCATCGATAGGGTAAATAGACAAGGTCATTTCCCTTGGAGGGAGTCTAGAGCCAGAGGGCATAGATTTAGGGTGAGAGGGGAAAGATTTAAAAGGGACCCAAGGGACAAGCTTTTCGAGCAGAGAGTGGTGCATGTTTGGAATGAGGTAACAGAGGAAGTTGTAGAGACAGGTACAGCAACAACATTTAAAAGACATTTAGATGGGTATATGAATACAAAGGGCTTAGATGGATATGGGTCAAATGCTGGTAAATGGGAGCAGACTAGGTGAGGATATCTGGCTGGCATGGACCAGTTCCACAGAAGGGACTGTTTCCATGCTGTACATCTCTATGAGTCTATGACTCTTGGAATTACTTTTTATATGTCGTTACGTTTTACCACCACTCCCATTTGAGTGTATTTGCAGTTTTATTTCAGCCAAAATATTGGATTTCTTTTTGAGGAATAACTGGGATGTAGATGAGATGGTTAGTAACATAAAATAGTATTCCCTAAGCATACAGTTTATCCAGCCAAAACTCCACGGCGCTGATCGTTGTTCTCATGAATATTGCTCGGTGCCTTTTGACGAATGGAACAAAGTGAGGTCATAGAGTCATACAGCACAGAAATAGATGCTTTAGTCCAACTCATCCATGCTGACCAGATATCCTAAACTGATCTACCCCATTTGCTAGCATTTGGCCCATATTCCTCAAAACCCTTACTATTCATATACTCATCCAGATGCCTTTTAAATGTTGTAATTATACCAGCCTCCACCACTTCCTCTGGCAGCTCGTTCCAAAAGCATAATCCTCTATGTAAAAAAGTTTCCCCTTAGGTCCCCTTTAAATCTTTCCCCTCTCACCTTAAACCTGTGCCCGCTCATTTTGGAGTTCCCCACCCTGGAAAAAAGACCTTGATTATGCAACCTATCCATGCTCCCCATGATTCTATCAACTTGCATAAGATCACCTCTCTGCCTCTCCCTGTTGCTCAAACCCTCCAATCCTGGAAGCATCCTTGCAAATGTTTTCTGAGTCCTTTCAAGCTTAACAACATCTTTCCAAAGCAGGGAGATGAGAATTGAACAAAGTTTTCCAAAAGTGACCTCACAATGTACTGTACAGCCTCAGTGTGACGTCCCAACTCCTGTACTCAATGTACTGGCCATTGAAGGCAAGTGTGCCAAACCACCTTCTTCACCACCCTGTCTACTTGCAACTCCACTTCAAGGAACTATGCACCTGCACTGCTAGGTGTCTTTGTTCAGCAACAAACCCCAGAGCCCTACCATTATCTGTAAAGTTCCTGCCTTGGTTTGCCTTAAGAAAACACCTCACATTTATCTGCACTCCTCAGCCTATTGGCCCATTGGCCCAACTGATTAAGGTCCTGTTGTACTCTAAGATAACCTTCTTCACTGTCCACTGTACCACCAATTTTGGTGTCATCTGCAAACCTACTAACCATGACTCCAATATTCACATCCATATCATTTATATAAATGATGAAAATCAGTGGACCCAGCACCAATCTTTGTGCCACTGGTCACAGGCCTCCAGTCCGAGAAACAATCCTCTGCCACCATCGTCTGCCTCCTACCTTCAAGCCAATTTTGTACTCAATTTGCTATCTCCTGGATACCATATGATCTAACTTTGCTCAGCAATCGGCTGTGGAACCTTGTTAAACATTTTGCTGAAGTCCAGATTGATAATGTCTGCCGCTCTACCTTAATCAATCTTCTTTGTCACTTTTTCAAAAAACTCAAACAATTTAGTGAGGCACAATTTTCTATGCACAAATCCATGTTGAGTATCCCTCATCAGTCCTTGCCTTTCCAAATGCATGTCAATCCTATCCTTCAGAACCTCCTCCAACAACTTACTCACCACTGACATCAAGCTCACTGAGGTAAAAACAATGACTGCAGATGCTGGAAACCAGATTCTGGATTAGTGGTGCTGGAAGAGCACAGCAGTTCAGGCAGCATTCAAGGAGCAGCAAAATTGACGTTTCGGGCAAAGGCCCTTCATCAGGAATAAAGGCAGAGAGCCTGAGGCGTGGAGAGATAAGCTAGAGGAGGGTGGGGCATGGGGACAGTGCTGAGCTGGAAGTTTGGAACTAGGGTGAGTTGGGGGAAGGGGAAATGAGGAAACTGTTGAAGTCCACATTGATGCCCTGAGGTTGAAGTGTTCCGAGGCGGGAGATGAGGCGTCCTTCCTCCAGGCGTCTGGTGGTGAGGGAGCGGTGGTGAAGGAGGCCCAGGACCTCCATGTCCCCGGCAGAGTGGGAGGGGGAGTTGCTTCCCACGTGGTTAAAGATGCCCTCCAATGCATCTCATCCACATCCCACACCTCCGCCCTCAGACCCCACCCCTCCAACTGTAACAAGGACAGAACGCCCCTGGTGCTCACCTTCCACCCTACAAACCTTCGCATAAACCAAATCATCCGCCGACATTTCCGCCACCTCCAAAAAGATCACCAGGGATATATTTCCCTCCCCACCCCTTTCCACCTTCCGCAAAGACTGTTCCCTCCGTGACTACCTGGTCAGGTCCATGCCCCTCTACAACCCACCCTCCCATCCTGGCACCTTCCCCTGCCACCGCAGGAACTGTAAAACCTGTGCCCACACCTCCTCCTTCACCTCTATCCAAGGCCCTAAAGGACCCTTTCACATCCATCAAAGGTTTACCTACACATCCACCAATATCATTTATTGTATCCGTTGCTCCCGATGCGAACTCCTCTACATGGGGGAGACTGGACGCCTCCTAGCAGAGCGCTTTAGGGAACATCTCCGGGACACCCGCACCAATCAACCACACCACCCCATGGCCCAACATTTCAACTCCCCCTGGAGAAGCCTGGAGGAAGAACGCCTCATCTTCCACCTCGGAACACTTCAACCCCAGGGCATCAATGTGGACTTCAACAGTTTCCTCATTTCCCCATCCCCCACCTCAGCCTAGTTCCAAACTTCCAGCTCAGCACTGTCCCCATGACTTGTCCGGACTTGTCCTACCTGTCTATCTCCTTTTCCACCTATCCACTCCACCCTCTCCTCCCTGACCTATCAACTTCATCCCTTCTTCCACTCACCTATTGTAGTCTATGCTACTTTCCTCCCACCCTTACCCTCCTCGAGCTTATCTCTCCATGCTTCAGGCTCTCTGCCTTTATTCCTGATGAAGGGCTTTTGCCCGAAACGTCGATTTCGCTGCTCCTTGGATACTGCCTGAACCGCTGTGCTCTTCCAGCACCACTAATCCAGAATCAAGCTCACTGGTCTATAGTTCCCTGACTTTTTTTAACCACCTATCCGAAATAAGGTACCACATTAGCCACCCTCCAGTTTATTGACATCTCACCTTTGGCTGTCATTTACCAAGATATTGTAGGTAGACACTAAATGCATCAAAAAGTGGTGTGGAAATAGAAATAACTGAATGATTGGAAACCATGGTGAATTCTTAATGGTGGCCAATTCACTCTTCAGCAAAGAGATCTCTGATGCACACTTAAGAGAGAATTTTTGCAGTAGTTCAAATCAAGCCAAAAAAAGATGACGTGGAAGTGGAAACTTGAATCACATTCAACCTCATTGAAGTTCAGGTGCTACCAGAAATCTGTTTCAATCCAAGAGACTGAGCTGTACCCAGCTGTAAGTACCACCCTGCTCGCCAGCTGCATACTGCCCGCATGCTACTGTCCATCTGTCAACTGAAAGAATACAATAAATTGTGTTTTAATCAACCTAGATCATATGAACAAGGGGGTTGATTTTTTTTAACCCATCAAGTTACAGCTGTCAGTGCAGATATCATTAGCTGTTAATTTATAGTTTTCTACATTTAGAAGAATATGTTGAGTTTTGTCACCGCATGAGCAATATGGGTCTGAATGTTTTGAAGCAATGTTTACTTTCCATCCTGACCTTTATCGAAAATCTGCTGAAATGATGGAGCTTTGTGCAGCTGTGTGCCATTTTGATTGAAAGTTAAAGTAATTTGTAAAGCCAAATGTCACCACATAAAGCCAAACTTGAGTAAAGAGGCGTTGTTGCACTGAAGATATCTCAATATGTTTCATATTTTGTTTTCTTACATAGCTAAAAATATGCAATGTGTACATCAATCAGGAACAAAAGTAGCCCATTCAGCCTTTCGAATTTGCTCCACCATTTAAAAAGAACAATGCTGATCTAATGGGGCGCTCAATTCTCCATTTGTACTTCTATAAGCTTGCAAGCCCTGGCTAAACAAATACTGATTTAACTCTACCTTAAAAATATTCAAAGGTTCTAATTCTGCCAAATTTACAAGAAGAGAGTTTAAAAGATTTGGGACCTCTGTTTTAATGAGTAAATGGCATTTTTCCTCCAGGCATCGGGTGGTTAGGGTGTAGAGGAAGAGCACCTTGTCTACCGCCTTTGCACCCTCCAACCACACAGCAGCAAGGTGGACTTCACCTTTTCCTCACTTCCACACCCTACCCCCCCCACCTTATCCTAGTTCCAACATTCCAACTCGGCACCACCCTCATGACTTGTCCTGCCTATCTACCTTCCCACCCATCTGCTCCACCCTCGCCTCCAACCTATCACCATCACTCCAGCTCCATCTACCTATAG
>NC_057711.1:43340494-43389647 GCF_004010195.1 Chiloscyllium plagiosum
GGGGTATACCATTTAGGACAGAGATGAGGAGAAACTTCTTCACCCAGAGAGTGGTGGTTGTGTGGAATGCTCTGCCCCAGAGGGCAGTGGAGGCCCAGTCTCTGGATTCATTTAAGAAAGAGTTGGATAGAGCTCTCAAAGATAATGGAATCAAGGGTTATGGAGATAAGGCAGGAAGAGGATACTGATTAGGAATGATCAGCCATGATCATATTGAATGGCGGTGCAGGCTCGAAGGGCTGAATGGCCTACTCCTGCACCTATTGTCTATTGTCTATTATCTTCTATTACCTGCCTCTCTCTCATTCCATGAAGAAAACATTTCACAATAGGGGCAGAAACTCAGCCCATCATTCAGCTCCTCACCCCTTATGAGGAGAGGATTTGTCTTTGACTGCCCCAAGCAGGGTCTGGATTGGCATAAGAGGCTACACCATCCAGGTGAGCTCAAAGAGAATGATTATGATGAGATCAAGTGAAGCGTCTGAAGATGCAGCCTGCTCCAGTCCATGTCCTTGACAGCAAAGTGTCTTTGCTGCAGCATTAAAATGTTTGCCGGTGCAGCCTGACATGCAACAGAGAAGTGCTAAGCATTCTAAAAATGGATCAGTAATTACCACAAGGGATCACGGAAGCTGTCACATGTTGAATGTCACTGAAATGGATTTGAGGTGTATTTGGCCAGTGTCAATGGAGTGTGCCCTGAGATGTTAATATCTAGTGTTCAAAATGGAGGTTGTTCAGAGTAAACTCAAAACTGTTGTTGTCAGGTGTTGCTCTTGTTTCCCTGTCGAGTTTTCCCTACATTGAACTTGTTTACTAGATTTGGTAAGATGGGAGACTGAATATTAATGAGGTGAATTGGGCTGTTAACAGGGTAACTTAACAACGATTAATCCTTGTCAATTGGTATCTCACCGCTGCCTAGTGAGAATCTTGCCATGTTACTGTGAAAAGCATAGGGATGGCATGAACTCCTCCTGATGTCAAGATGGGCCCCACTGCACTTTTTTGCCAATTTTGCCAGGTATCTCACCATGTCACTCAGATCCCTATAAGATTCAGCCCTTACATTTATAATCTGTATCTCCTTTTATCATAGTCTGATTATCATTTCCCATATTAATACCTTTCTCTTTGGCCTTGATTTGCCTTCAACAATTTGATCACTTACCCCCATTATTCAGTTTAAAATTCTGTCTATTTACTTGGTCATGTGATTGGAAAGACAAACATCCCATGTTTGTCTTATGAGGAAAGGCTGAGAGACTTGGGTCTGCTCTCATTGGAAAGAAGAAGGCTAAGAGGTTATTTGATAGAGACATACAAGATGATCAGATAGGGTAGACAGTGAAAGTCTTTTTTCCTAGGATGATGAGGTTAGCTTGTACGAGGTGACATAACTACAAATTATAGGGTGATAGATTTAAGACAGATGTCAGAGGCAGGTTCTTTACTCAGAGAGTGGTAAGGGTGTGGAATGCCCTACCTGTCAATGTAGTCAACTCAGCCACATTAGGGAGATTTAAACAACCCTTGGATAAGCACATGGATGATTTTGGGATAGTGTAGGGGGATGAGCTGAGAACAGTTCACAGGTCGGCGCAACATCGAGGGCCGAAGGGCCTGTTTTGCGCTGTATTGTTCTATGGTCTATGTTCTATGTTCTATGTATAGGTGGGGACTACTTTTCCCAGTAGTGGTGCCGGTATGCCTTAAATCAGATCCTCTTCTCCCACTTAGTCTTTGAGCCATGCATTCATAGCTTTAAAACAAAACAAATAACATTAGGATGCTGGAAATCTGAAAGAAAAGCAGAAATTGCTGGAGAAACTCAGCAGATTTTGCAGCAACTATGGAGAGAAAAGAGTTAATATCTCGAGTTCAGTTCTAAAGAAGAGTCACTGGACTCAAAAGGCTAACTGTTTACTCTCGATAAATGCTGCTGGATCGACAGCAATTGCTGTTTCTGATTCATCTCTCCTATCTGATTTACCGTGTGTCAATCTGCACATGGCTCAGATAATAACTTTTGAGGTTCTGTTTCTTAATTTGCACCTATTTCCTCATCCTGATTCTGACAGTTGTCCTTCTTTATCCCTCCTTTGCTGTTGATACGTACTTGAACACAATAATTGGATCCTCCCCTTCCTAATCTAAGGTTCTGTCCAGCCCTAAGCATTTGTCCTGAAATATGACACTGGGCAGGCAATGCAACTGTCTGGATTCATGCTCTTTACTGCAGAGAACAGTATTAATCCTCCTCATTATACTATCTCCCAGTGCCACTACATTTCTTCCAGTCCCCACACTTGAGTGACTTGTGTAGCATACTGCCATAGTCCATTAGCTGTCAAGGACAGAAACACATAAATAGAGATTTGTATTAACTTCGCAAAACACAAAATGTGAACTATATTGGTCTAAAACTATACTGCTATAAAATATTTAACAATAATCCATGCAAAATACGTTTCTAATCGAGACTGGAAGAGAAGCAAGCCATTATTGTCCTGCCAAATTCAGACGTGAGCATTATAATTTCAGTGTGAAAGCTAAATAGTAATCAGATAAAAAGTGCATGGATGTTGCTGCTTGCCTTTGGCAAAACCCATTACATGGTTGATTCCAGTCCATTGGTGGCTCAGGTATATCATCTAGACCCAGCACTATGTCAAAACTAATGCATTGCATGATGAGCAGGATTGCACATAGAAAACGATTTCGTATATTCCCAGCGTGTGTTGGCAGACTTGAACTGTAATGCTGATTTAAATACATGCACATCTGATGCACGAGACATTTCTGACATTTGGAGTGCTGCTGCCTGCTATGGTGACCCCTAAGAAATATTTGTTAACACCTTGTTCATTGGAGAAGGCTGAATTTCACTATGTTTTCATATTAACATCCTTTCATCAGGCAATCAAGAAGCACTTTGCCACTGAAAGAATGATAGAATTCCGGAGCTGTCTTCTCCTAAAAGGCTATGTTTGTCGTTCTCCTTGAAATTTTGAAAACTGAGATTGACAGCTTTGTGTTAGATTAAGGTATCGATTAATATGCACCAATGATGCGTAAAAGAATTTGTCTCATAGATCATCGATGGGATAATGGAAGAACAAAAGGCTTGAGGGACTAACTGGTCAATTTGTATTTCTATGGCTGAATGGCATCTTGCCACTAGGGGTCAAAGTAATCTGAGTAACGTTTTTGAGGAAGGCAATAGAACCAGGTCTATACTTAACGGCTGCTGCTAGTGCTGTCATGCCTATTGATGAGGGAAAGTTCCTGCAGACCGAGTCAGAACGCCAGCAACTCAGCATCCACTGCTACACTGCAGCTTGTCACTGCTGGGGCTGTACCTGGATAAGGGCACTTTGATGTCCATATGCTTCCCATTCCCCAAGTGTAGTGGCAAAAGATGTATGAGGTCCAGCACTTTCAACATCAGAGGAACTTGTTTTAAAGATGTGTACGTATTTAAATTGTCTTAACATTTCAAGTCTACAGAGTTGTACCAGGGACACAATGAGGCACTTTCTGCCTGCATCCCTGCTTCTCATGAAATGAGTCAGTGCTGACATAGTATTGGGTATATATGAAATGGCAGAGCCACCAATGCACTGGAATAAGCCATATAATGAACAGGAAAATCTATAATTGATGCTTATTGTGCAGGCAAAGCAGCTGCACCTTTTATCTAAGTTCTGGCAAAAAGCCAGCAGGGGTTGGACGAGGACTTTAATAGGTGAATTAATTGATTCATTTGATCTGTGAAGGATCAACCCATATGCCAACTTACAGCTGGAAAATACAGCATGGCAACAAAGAGACCGAGCTGGCTGTATGCCAACCTCTCATTTGATTCTTGCCAGCCTTCCTGCAATCTAGCCCATCCCCAAAGGCTTGTTAGATATGGAACATCACTGTTAGTGCTTCCATCAACAAAGTAGAGCAACTTCTCATTCCACTTTGTAATCTGATTAGATACAATTGCATGAGTTGATGGGGTTGGGGGGAGGTGCCTGAGTTGATTGGAAATGGAATTCACCTCAGTTTTCATCAAACATGGTTAAGCTGTTCACTGAACCTGGATATTTAATGAATGCATGCATTACTAGCCATAAGGCATTACGATGGCTTTCCTGATCTACCTTTCTGCTTTGCCTGCACAATAAGCATCAATTATAGATTTTCCTGTCTATGTGCAACCCTCTAGTGGGCCAACATTACAGAAATATTCTCTTACTTATTGCAGAAAGCCCTGAAGCCTAACAAAGCACCTAAACCATTTCTTTCAGAGCCTAATGATCAACTCAACGATCCTCTATCTGGTTCCATGGCTCTGTTACCCTCTGCTTCTAGCACCAGGTAGATTTTCTGCTGTAAGTCTTGCTTGATACTCACCCTGCATGCATAATGAGCTCCAACCCGGAAAGATAGATTGGGTCTGGGGCAAATGCAGAGGAACATGCAGAAGATTCAACGCAATCATTTATTTGAAAGATGCCACATCAACTGTCAGTCCAATGGTGCTGAATTTCCTGACGAATACATTGATGGAAAGCCCTTCATTCAAAAGAAAGTAAGCGATCAACTGAACCATCACTTGTTTTATGCTGATTTTTAATGTAAATCAATATTCGCAGCATCAAATGGAGTGGATCTTAAGTCTGTACGTTGATGTAAAATGAGTAACAAAAAATGTTCAGCCTGTTTTACATGATTCCCACTTTCAATGCTGACTTATCATATATTTTACTCTATTGATCAAAGTCAGAATCTAACTCCAAAGAGTTGGCAGGATTAGAACTCATCAGGAAGCATGGAATTCAGACTGGCAAATAATAGATTGCAAAGCACTGGATTTGGAGATGACATATTCACAAAAGGACATATGAAGTATGACAGTAGATGAGGTTGGAGGTCAGCAGTAATCATATGCTGCCCACCTGAGGTCGCAAAATGATATGAATAGTGTGTATGTGTTAAGTCAATGACTCTGTTAGTGGGCTTTATGTTGATACTTAATATCAAGGGCAGTATCAGATTTCCATCCCTATGGATAATTGGTGAAGCAATTCTCAAAAGCTGTCACAGTTTTTATACTCAACCTTACAACGTTTGTTTGCTCTAGTGGATCAAAACAAAATGTAAGCACTTTCATGGTATAACATGCAATTTTATGCAGCTTATAGTTTTGCTGTCTTAGCAAATAGTTACTGTGTTTATGTTAGTTGTGACTGTATTTTTGACTCTGGGTTCACCACAAGCTATTGGAACTGCACAAACCTTGATATTTGCTTGGGAGGAGCCATTAATGCAATTTATCTCTTTTAGTGAGGAAGGTGCAGTCCCCAATTAATACTTGACCCAAACAGTTCCCAGTTGCGTTCAAAATTATAGATTTAAACTCAAGCATTGTCATTCCAGATTTGATATGAACAATCAATTCCTTTAACAATTTTTTAAAATGGGAATTTTGGTCTGTGGATATGGCAGTTAAAACCACAGGGTAACAAATTTATGAGAATGTTGGTATTGGAAAATATTTCATTTTAATTGTAGAGTAGTTATTTAGAAAATAAACACTTTAAAGCTGGTTTATGTTGTGCAATGAATAAGACCTTCCATTGTTTTCTCTGTTTGGCTGGATGTGGGTATGGTTAGTGTGTCCTTGGAGACTGTCTTGCATTTACACAAATGTTGGGACATCAGCACAAGAGCAATAATTTTGAAAGTTGCTGATGTTACTAAGTTAGGGATCACGGCAAATTGTAAGAAAGAATGCATAATTTGTCAAAAAACAGTCGATGGAGTGAGCTGCAGATGAAAGCTACAATGCAGAATGAAGAAATATGAAGTTGTACATTTCAAGAAAATGAAGGCTGAGAAGAATCATAACATTATTAGGGAAATCCTTAACCTAGCAGGAGAATGGCAAGTTTGAGTAGTACAAAGCCTTCACCAGATTTGGAACAGGTAATGTTAGGGTTTGCTGTGATTACTCCTCTGAAACTGAAAGAAAATGTTGGGCTGTGATTTTCACTGTCACTGAGACATGACACCTTGTGCAAAATGATCGAGTGACCCATTTCCCACATATCCTGTTTTTGGTGCTACGCAGGATCCTGAACCTAGCCGGGCAGTTTGGATTCAGTGCTGTGCTCAAACAGGCTCCATTTATAGAATCATAGAGTCATAGAGATACACAAAATGGAAACAGACCCTAAATAAAATTTGCACTGGAATGTTTCAATGTCCATTTCCCTGCAGTTTTTAAGAGTAGATGAGAATGCTCATAAAAAGCAGATGAAGTCTGTGGCTCTGTCAAGCTGTCAAGTTATTTAAAAGTTGAGGGAAGAAAAAGCAGTCTACTGTGTCTCTGTGTAGATTTCCATTCTGGGATGGTGAAGTCCACTGGGAGTCATGCAGGATGACCTTAGAGTTACATCATAGTTTGCTGGATGTAGTGCTGGACTGCATGGAAAACACTGCCTCATTTGAACTGATACTCTGTTACATGAGATGAAACATCTCTCCAGCCCTCTCACTCACCTGCTCTCACACATTTCCCATCCATCCCAGCTCGTGCTCCTAACTCACTGTCATGGTCCTCCCTTGTCAATCCCTGCTTCTCTGACCAACACTCGCTGTGGCTACTCAAACCCTCTGTGTAAACCAGTGCCCCACCACACATCCCTATGACTCTTCATGGTCCCATGCCAAATTAGTTCTAACTCATGTCAACCTATGACCAGCTGACCACCCCTTGACCCTTAAATCTATCATGTCAACTTGCCAACTATCCGTCATGGATAGCCTTCAGTGTTCATGCAGAAGTGAGACAATAAAATTATATAAAATAAAGTTCTGACATCTACTGAAGTCTTCACAGATTGAAATAAACTGTTTCATAAATGCCTATTGAATATATTTTAATTCTATCAACTAAATGAAGTATTAGAACAATAAACATTTCATTCAAATGCACAATTTCTTTTCAACAACAAGTATTGAAATTTATTTGTCCTCCAACTTCTAACAGTATGTAACCACATACGCTTATCAATTAATCTGTGACGAAGATAGAATCCTACTGTAATAATCACTGATTGTTAACTCAGTCATGAAACACTAATTCAGAAATGGAAATCCTCAGGCTTATGTCAACAGACAGAATGAATAGCAAGTAACAAGTACTTCTGTGGGGTCCTTTTAATGCTACTGACAGATCCTCTTATTACCTCCTTTGACGGGTATTTCTGATACTTTTACATGTTCTCTGTGACAGGTTTATTTGACAGATTCATTTAACACTTTTGCCAAATCTTTTTGTCAACTCTCTTTAATAGTTAAAAATCATACAACACCAGGTTTATTTGGACGCACTAGCTTTCAGAGTGCTGCTCCTTCACTAGGTGTTTGTGGAATATAAGATTGTAGGACACAGAATTTACAGCAATATTTAGCAAAATTACAGAACTAGCCCTAGATTTCCCAGTCTCCATTATAGCAAAAGTACCAGAGCTACCCAAAATTCTGAAGTCCTACCTCTGAATATGGCACTGCCTATTTCTGCAGGATGGGAATGAAGGCAGAGCATGTTCTCTGTTTTATGCAGGCAATGGTTATTTAAATTATTTCCCCTATTGCATTGGAATTTTGCTGCATTGCAATGCAGTGGAGGAAATAATTTAAATAACCATTGCCTGCATAAAACACAGAACATACTCTGCTTTCATTCCCATCCCGCAGAAATAGGTAGTGCCATATTCAGGGGTAGGACTTCAGAATTTTGGGTAGCTTTGGTACTTTTGCTACAATGGAGGCTGAAAAATCTAGGACTAGTTCTGTAATGTTCTAGTGACAGAGTATATAAATTCTGACAGAATAATGCTTGATATCCCTCCTTAGGTGACCTGATAGTGTGTATGTATCAACGTGTTGCTTCACAGTCAATTGCCTAACACTTATTTCATGGAATGAAAAAGGCTCTGAAGGTGTTACCACATTCCCTTCAGTTTCTGAACTTAGTACTCAGTTTTGTAAATAACTTAATTGCTATACCATCATTTTTTTTTACCACAAATTCTATGTCTTATGATCCTGTCCCCTTAGCTACCTGACGAAGGAACAGTACTCCAAAAGCTTGTACAGTCAAATAAATCTGTTGGACTATAACCTAGTGTTGTGTAATTTGTAACTTTATCCACCCAGTCCAAAACTGGCACTTCCACATCATCATATCACAGAGAAACCTCGATTATCCGAAGGACACAGGCGGGGAGTATTTCTTTCAGTTAATCAAATGCCGGATAATCGATACTGGATAACATGGTTAGCCACGCATTGGGACCTGGCGATTTTGTTTGGATGTTGTGAAGTTCGGTTAATCCAATGCTGGATAGGCAAGGTCCCTCTGTATAAATGTTACACTTCATACAGTGCAATTGACTGGTCAGCAGCTACTGAATTCATTTAGGATTACTAGTTTTAAGAATTAATTTTAAATTTTGTCTAATAGCACTTATTTGATCAATGCCTACATTTAATCTGTTGATTTTACTCACAAATAACGATTTGAAGTAGATTCAAGCATTTGTCAGTCACTTTGGCATTAAGTATTTCTCCATTCCAATTTCTTTGTAAAGTCTCTTAAGAGCTTTAATAGTCAATTTAATACAACACAGTTTAGCATAAAATGGCTTAAAGGCTGAAGTAGCAATTGTGCCAATAGAATTGGCACCTGATGAAGGAACAGCACTCTGAAAGCTAGTGCTTCCAAATTGGACTGTAACCTGGTGTTGCGTGATTTTTAATTTTGTACACCCCAGTCAAACATCGGCACCTCCAAATCGCAATAGAATTGGTGCTGTCACACACTCACTAAACTGTGAAATTTAGTTCAGAGGTAGAAGTATGGTCATATCTGAATGTATATGTCTAAAATTCTTTATGCTACTGATAATCCTACATTTATTCCCTATTATATGAGTCAAAAATAATCCATAAGAATACAAGCCAGGTTGTAAATCTTTATTATTATTCCACTTATATTTGATCAGGATCATTTATGATTGTACAACCTGTTTTCATTTAAGACTATTAATAATATGGATGGTACATTATTCCATAATTGATAAAATTATTCTCTGACATTAAGCCAATTCTACAACACCGAAATAGCACAATTGGGAGATCTATTGGACGAGCTGGACTGTGGATATAAAGGTAACTGATCCAACTATGGGTTCCAGCAGAATAAGGAGGTTATCCCCATTTCAATCTTTCTTTTGTCTTGGGCCGGGGGCTTGAATTCAAGTCCCACCACCACAGGTCCAGTGATGTGAAATATCATCTATGATCTGATTGATTTAAAAAATGCCTAAAATAATTCAGCTCATCCTCTACTGTTCCCAGTTCTCTAGTTATAATCCAACAGAAACAAAATCTCTAGCTGAGAAACAGGATAATTGACTAAGACAGTAGAATGCATGTTCAAAGATCCAGCTGACCTGAGGTTTATTATCATACTTTTCAGTTGAAAACAGATACTCTGTTTTCCTATCAGTTCTCGAGTAGTATTTATTTAAATGGCTAAGCAGCATTAAGTCAAATGCTGCAAAATTTCGTAATCATGTAATAAATTGTCACCAGCAGCAGTCATTAATCCTAGCATCAAAAACAGTCTAAATTAATATGATATCTTAGTTTTTGAGCCATTAATTTTCTGCTGTCAAACGTGAATTTCTTGTTGCTTAATTCAGCCAGTTCTGTGCTCTTTGCTCATTGATGACTTGGTAATATAACTGCTGTTCAGTTCTTTTAAGACATAACACATGTAAAAGGCAAAGTTCTTTGACATCTTTTCCTTTGCGAATTTTAACTCAGTTCTTGAAAAGCAAAGGCCAGTATTGAAAAATAGTAATTTGACCACACGTTATTTCAAATACTTTCTGATTTATAACATGAGGGATAATATGTCTCATGCTATTCTAAGGTAGGTTAATTCAACTGTTTATAATGTGATAATTGTCTTTAAAGAATCAGAAATGAATTTTAACATCCTTTTGTAGAAGTTGTTCTGCAGTTTATTTTACATGGACACAATTTATGTACTAAAAGTATCAATTGTTTTCATGTATATAGATTTGTTTATTTATGGAGTAATAATTTCAATGTTTCAAATTCTGTATATAATAACCTAGACAACCCACAGCAGATTGAAAAGCACTGGAGAAGTGCCATCAGCAATGCCCCTACAGCAAAGTCAAATGGCAAGAAAGGCAGTTTGACAACAGTGTTCTCTCCAAAGCCAATATAGAAATGCTTTATGAATGTTGTCAAGGCATCGCTAAAGAAATTAAACATCCCTGTTGATTCGTGGAAGTTGTTAGTTTGTGACTGACCAAAATGGAGAAGGTTTATTTGGAATGGTATAGAGTACATCAGGTGAGAGCCTCTCAACAACTCATCTATCCAACCCTCCAAGCACCATGTACACCACTTCCAATTATAGATTGCACACTTTGCTTATCCATTCTCTGACCTTGTGCTGTGGGAGTAAGTCATTTTTGAATCCAAAGGGCTGTACAGGAAATGAGTAAGAAAGTTGATTTGTTATATTTTTTTTAAAATAGGCCAAGGTTCTGTGGAGCAAGAGGATTTTTTTTTAATGCAATTTAGTCTTATCTTGTCCCACTGACATTTCATATAAACTGTTACGCCAAGGCAAGTTGTTACAGTCCAGATGGAGAAACTGAAGCAAGAGAACAAGGCAGCTCACCACCACCTTCTCAAGAGGAACTATGGATGAGCAATAAATGTCAACAAAGTCTTCTTCTCATAAATGAGTATTTCCTGGACTAGTTCCCCCCTCTTCATAGCCATTTCCTTATTTGATTGTAACAAAATTAGTTTAAAAAGATTCCCTTGCCTTTCTACTAAGCAACATGAACTTTTGCTTTAAAAGGAACCAATTCAAGTAAGTTTTTTTGA
The DNA here is from genome assembly GCF_004010195.1 of Chiloscyllium plagiosum. Classification (NCBI taxonomy): domain Eukaryota; kingdom Metazoa; phylum Chordata; class Chondrichthyes; order Orectolobiformes; family Hemiscylliidae; genus Chiloscyllium; species Chiloscyllium plagiosum. Next base: position 43,351,499 of record NC_057711.1, read on the forward strand.
ACTAACAAAAACATGTGAGTTTATTAATTAATACTCATGAGAAAAAATACTAAGGCAACACGCATACACAAATTAGAAAGATGTGTCCAAAAGGTAAACATTAAAAATGACAGACATACGGATCAGGCTCTGAATTGTTTTGGTTGAATGTTCCAGCTGTTACACTGTCGGTAACAGATAGAGTTGATGTTGGTTGTTGAACACTCAGATTCAAGCTCTTTAGTTTTGCAGATTAGTTCAAATTCTGTAGTTCTGATGCACTTCCAGGTGTGATTGCATTTCAGCATTCATGAGAGAGTCTTTTGTTGCTCATTTTCCCTTTTGTCTGGCTAGCTGGCTGACTTAGAGTCGTAGAGATGTACAACATGGAAACTGACCCTTTGATCCAATTTGTCCATGCCGATCAGATATCCTAACCTAATCTAGTCCCATTTGCAAGCACTTGGCCCATATCCCTCTAAACCTTCCTATTAAGATACCCATCCAGATGCCTTATAAATGTTGCAATTGTACCAGCCTCCACCACTTCCTCTCACAGCTCATTCCATACACGAACCACCCTCTGCATGAAAAAGTTGTCCCTTATGTCCCTTTTATATCTTTCCCCTCTCACCCTAAACCTATGCCCTCTAGTTCTGGACTCCCTCACCCCAGGGAAAAGGCCTTGTCTACTTATCCTATTCATGCCCCTCATGATTTTATAAACCTCTATTAGATCACTCCTCAGCCTCCGACAGTCCAGGGAAAACAGCACTAGCCTATTCAGCTTCTCCCTATAGCTCAAATCCTCCAACCCTGGCAACACACTGGTAAATATTTTCTGAACCCTTTCAAATTTTACAACATCCTTCTGATAGGGGGTAGACCAGAATTGGACACAAAATTCCAAAAGTGGCTAACCAATGTCCTGTACAGCAGTAACATGACCTCCCAACTCCTATACTCAATGCTCTGACAAATAGAGGAAAGAATATCAAGCAACTTCTTCACTATCCTATCTATCTGAGACTCCACTTTCAAGGGACTATGAAGCTCTAGCACTTAGAGTGAGAGATGGTCTTTACCTGTAACATAAGTGTAAATAGGGGGCAGCTCTTTAACTGTGACCTTCACAGCACACAAGCACTCCAACCGTAGACTGGTATACATGAGAATATTCAGTCCACCAAGTGCACTCAGCACAATTGTATTTGGATTTTTTAAACCACTGTGCTAGTGTATCCTTCAAAGGGAAAAATTTAATATGTGGCTGCAGTTTGAGATATAACCCACAGCAGGTGGCTTTCAGTTGAGCAGGCATTCATCAATTCATTTTTTTTTTGTCTTGTCACAAGAGATCACAGTCCAGTCTGTTTGAGGTTTTTTTTGATGCCTTTAGCTGTTACATCGCATCAGAGGACAGCATGATGGCCCAGCAGATAGTGCTGCTGCCTCACAGCACCATGAACTTGTGTTTGATTTCAGCCTTGGACAGCTGTCTGTGTAGAGTTTGCACATTCTCCCCATATCTATATCTATCTGGGTTTTATCCAGGTCCTCTGGTTTCCCCTCACAATCCAAAGATGTGCAGATTAGGTGGTTTGGCCAAGCTAAATTGCCCATAGTATGCAGACTAGATGGATTAGCCATGGGAAATGCAGGACTAACTGGATAGAGTAAAGTTGTGGGTCTGAGTGGGATGCTCTTCAGAGGGTCACTATGGGCTTGATGGACTAAATGGCCTATTTCCAAACTGTAGGGATTTTATGACTCCCACACAGGCACCTGCAGTTGTTTGGTTTGGAAAGCAGTCCTCCTTTAGAATTACGATTTTGGAATTAAGAGCTAAAAACACTGTAGTAATCCAGGGTTCTGACTCACCATTATCACAAAGCCCAGTTTGTTTTTGCTTCTGACCTGAATGGGGATTACATAGTTAATAAATAACTGGATCAGTTATCTCTGGAAAGCTGCAGAAAATATTGGGAAGTCGAGTATGGATAAAGCAACATGGAACAGTTTATTTTCAATGAACGATCAATAAGAATGCAAATGACAACTATAGTACATTAAAGTGCTACCTTGAAAACAAATGTGCACTTCTGATTCATTCAAATCCAATATTACTGCATGTAAATGTTCATATTACCTTGTCTGCTGCCTGTGAAAGCCATTCAATCCGTATAATCGCATGTTCCATTAAAGAACAGGGCTATCGTCCTACAGGACAAGCTGATGAATGACTTTGTGTAATGTCATGTAATGCCATTATCCAATGCACAGATTTCAGACTGAAGCATCTGCAGCAGTGTCATAGCATAAAATATACTTTACCTCTGTGGCCAGATGAAATTTAACTCATAAATGATTTTTTTTAAAAAATGCATTCTCAATAAAATGTCCTCATAAGGAAGGAAGTACATAAAAAAGAGGAATAAGTGTTCATTTCCAGAAGTAATTAGGAAGTGGAATGCAGATAATTTAAATCTCTTGAAATGATTTAAATAAAGCAGCCTGCATTGTATCAATATTGATCACTTGTATAAAAAACGTCTTCCCACAATCCATGGCCTGTGGAGGTGAGATCTTGATCAGATTTACCTGCAAATGATATCAAGAGAATGACATCAACTGTCTGGAAGGAAAAGTTTGGTTTCAAGGTTGAGTGAGCATAAATTTGTTTTCAATCAAATAAATACAACAGTAAATGAATTGGAGAAGGTCCTTTTTAGAACTACATGGAAAAAAAAATCAAAATACTATAAGAATCTTTTTGATATATATCTAGAAATGGGATATTTTCAGAATTCCTGATACCCTGACAACATTCAATGACAAAAAAATAATGAAACTATTGACTGTTTTTCTTCTGCAAAAATATATTTATGAGAAAAACAGGACTATCTTTCATCTGTATAATTCGGTGTCATCCAATAAAAATGATGCTTCATTTATTACAATCCATCAGTGCATAATGACAAATCAACATATTTAAATTATAGGTAAAATAAATCACAGCATATATATTATTCAAAAATATGCAGACAAATAGTTTCACACTATTGATGATATTCATAAACTGTTCAAATTTCATCATTGTGATGCATGATGTTATTTAGAGTCTTGCATGTCAACTTTTACACATCATGGTTATTTTTCAGAAATATGATAAAAATACAGGAGTGAGTAATGAAGAGGTTCAACTCTTGAAAAATACATCACCATTTGTGTTGAAATGCTAGTATAATCTTTAATTGGAAATATACATCTCTACCTGCTATCTCTCCAGCTCACACCTTCAGCTTGGACTAATGCCAATGTCCCAGGGCAGTGGCTGCACACATCTCATTTCCTACCTGGTATCTGGCATTTGATAATGTCTCCACATCAGGATCTCTGCGGCACTGTACTGTAATGAGGTACTTTGGTGACTACCAGAAGATCTCATTACAATATTGTCTCAAAGACACTTTGCATGCAGGAGGAAGCACCTATCTCATAAATAAGACACTTCTACAACTCAGGGCTGCTTGCTGGCTTTCTTGGTACTCCCTCACTTTGCGTCTTCCTGGAGGCTCTTAGGATCCTTGCCTTTCCTTGCCTTTTGGCACTTTGCCCATCAGCAAAAGCTTACATTTTCATAGTATCACAGCATTGCATTGCTGTTTAGTGCAGAGACATGTAGGGCAGCATATCATGCTGGTCAGCTGTCCTCACTCAAGGGGGTGGACATGTTGCTGTCTGGCAATGTGCTACTTTAATCTCACAGCTGCACCATGTGCCAGTAGTTTATGTGGTAAATACACTGCAGGTGCTGCGAGAAAATGACTATGTCTCTAAGGGAAGCAGACATCAGTCAAGTACAGGGTGACACCCTTCAGGCAGGATTTCACAGCACAGTAAGTCAAAGACAAAAACTCCCTGGGGTCTTCAGCACAGACAAGCATCCACCTTCATAGGGTCATTCAGGGTGTCCATTTCTGTTCAGTCCGAGAAGAGGATTACAGTCAGGCCTGTGGGTGCAGATTAACCAGTCTGGTCATTATCAGGAAGGGAGAGGGGGAGCTGAGCAGATATCAGTCAGGTGTCTGGTTCCTCATTTTGGGACTGACCAGCTAAGTCATTCAAAGGGGTGGGCTACAGTCAAATAGGGGAGGGGGTGTGTCCATCCATTAAAATGGAATGTAATGATGGGTCAGCACTGCAGGATGCGGGCTGGGGAACTCAATTGTAGGGATTGAAGACAGAATGTTGGGATGCAGAAGGGATGAAAATACTGATGTGGACAGAAAAATCAATACATAAAGGGGGAAATAATATAGTACTATAAACAAAGGGGTCCACATCTTGTAGTGCGCTCCAAAGTGTCACATTTTAGTGTAGTACTGTAAATGGATCAGACACCCTGGACTGGAGAGACTATCAAATGTCAGATGACAGTGTGAAAGATATAAAGTGAGTATAGCCACTGCCCATGGTTTTAATTTACAAAGCTCGGAAGAACTCATTGGACAGTCCAGGATAGTTCAGCAATGTGAAACTGGCTTTGAAAAAAGGCCAATGATGAAGGCTTAATAGGGGAGAGCAAGAAGGAAGTCTAGGAAGGCTCTCAGTCCCACTTCAAATTTTGACTGACTTACAGACAAACTAACAATGACTGCTGATATGGAATTTAAATTTTTGAGATATTTTAAATGTTGCTTCTTCCTTAATCTTTCATTTTCCCTTCTTTAACTTCTTTACCTTGCACTAACTTCATTCCTATGCCATAAAGTCTCTCATTATCTTGCCTTTTTTTTTCTCTGTCCCTTTTTTTCCCTTATCTTGTATTGGTATTGCTTCTCTCCTCCCTGAGTGAGATACAGAGTGAGATGGTGGACGGAGCAGCTGAATTGTCAATGTTTTCCAGTACAGTATAGATTTGGAGGAATTTTCGGAGGCTCTAATTACAATATAGCCATGAAAAAAAAATCACATGCAACAATTGATGCCACAGCCCCTAACACAGTAGTTGATTGTGTCTGTTATCTGGCAGTATTTCACAGTCATTAGAAATGTCTGCTGATTCAAAAGCGATGCCATCATCTCAAGAGAAAACTCCTCCATCTGTTTTCTCGCCTGCTGTGTACCAGCTACTGGGTACTTCTGCAAAGTGATCAGAGATATGCGGAGGAGCAGAGTGTAAGGCAGCACTGACAAGTATTAAGACTGCCAATTTCCATTAAGGCTTAGGTCAAGGCTGTCAACATTAATTTTCTTTTAATAGCAGAGAAGGTAATATCTTCATTTTGTTAACTTAATCTATTTAAACATATATTAACAAATGTACTCTCCAATCCTTATAAATCTCCTTCAAATCCAGCAAGATATGGATTCCTTTGTCTTCTGTGCTCTATTATTTCCTCTTTTATGTATTGAATTTCCATTCCAGTTTTCTTCATGTAGGTTTTCAGGGTATCTTTGGATGCTCTTTCGAAATACTATCCGAAGATCTTTGACCACTTTTGAGCTGATCTTTGACCACTTCAGAAGGTCAACGTTCAGCATTTTGATGCAGTGGCAAATTCTTAGCAGATACTGTTGCTACATGAAAAGGGTTGTATCTTTGCTCAGGATGCCTGCTTCCTGGATGATGCACATTTAAATGCAGCAGTCCATCCTGGTGATGGGTACAATCCCTCATTGGTTGCTGTCACATAACTCAAGCTTTCTTAGGCATCAGTGACATGCCACATGAGTTTTGCAGTTGTGGTGGAGTACAGGAAGGACCATCACCTTCTAGACTACAAAGCTGTGATACTTCAAAGGTAACAATAAATGAAGGCTTATTTAATCTGAAATTCACCTCAATGCAAGTGAATCAACTTTCTGAATTTAAGTAATAATCGCAGTTTTCTCAGAAAATAGGAAATTAAATAGTACTTGCTACTTTAAAAAGATCTTGATCATTTCAGGAAAATCAATTATTCTGCCCCAAATGTAGAGGCATGAAAATGGAGACAGATAATGGTGTACATGTGTTCTGAACTAGATGTACGTCACTTTCTTACTGGTAAGGTCCCATTTGGAGTACTGTGTCCAGTTTTGGTCCCCACACCTCAGGAAGGACATACTGGCACTGGAACGTGTCCAGCGGAGATTCACACGGATGGTCCCTGGAATGACAGGTCTAACATATGAGGAACGGCTGAGGATACTGGGATCGTATTCATTGGAGTTTAGAAGATTAAGGGGAGACTTAATAGAGATGTACAAAATAATACATGGCTTGGAAAAGGTGGATGCTAGGAAATTGTTTCAGTTAGACGAGGAGACTAGGACCCGTGGACACAGCCTTAGAATTAGAGGGGGTCATTTCAGAACAGAAATGCGGAGACATTTCTTCAGCCAGAGAGTGGTGGGCCTGTGGAATTCATTGCCACGGAGTGCAGTGGAAGCCGGGACGCTAAATGTCTTCAAGGCCGAGATTGATAGATTCTTGTTGTATAGAGGAATTAAGGGCTACGGAGAGAACGCTGGTAAGTGGAGCTGAAATGCGCATCAGCCATGATTGAATGGCGGAGTGGACTCGATGGGCCGAATGGCCTTACTTCCACTCCTATGTCTTATGGTCTTATGGTCTTAAAGAGGTATCTAGGGCCCTTGTCTGATAAGGTATTTACCCCTTTGCCTAGCCTGATGCCAGGAAGCTACCTCTGAAATAGTTTCCCTATTTCAGTGCTGGAATGATGCGGTTTAATAAAATCAGATCTATGTGCATCCAAACATAACGGGGTCACTAAAGAGACCATAAAAATGTCATCATTAGACGAACATGGAGACAGAAGAAGTAGGCATGCTCTAACAAGATCGAAATTGAAATCATGGGCCCACGTAGCTCACTGCCTGATTCCTTCTTTAACCCAGAATGCTCACCTTCCCAATCACCATTTTCCCACACATTGTTGTCCTCAGCTATCTGCCAATACCACTGAAGTTTAATATTCAAATGATCTTCATTGGCAAACTGCCTGGGGCCAATTAATTTCTAGATGAATTACTTTTTTAAAAAAACACTACTTTAATGATATCAATGGTGCATTTAATTTCTAATTTTAACAAAATCACTTTTTATATGGTGCTTTGTCTTCACTGAATGTGGAATAAAAGCCCTGCCATTTTTAATATGTAAATTAATTGATGAGTTAAACTTCTCTGATTAAAAAAATGTGTATATCAACTGACAGGGTTGATCATTTATCATATAATTATACAGGAACCAGTCATTTGGGAGATGACAGGATGTTATTATGAGCCATATCTCCACACATTTTCATCGCAAACGCAGAACTTCGAAAAGCGACCTAATCACCACATGTTGTAATCATGTTCAGGGGCATTTCATTCATGCAACATTTTACTAAAATTAAGTAGTAGCTTTTTTTTATTTCATAGCTTCAATAAAACATTCTCCATTAATTTAGCTGTATAAAAGTAAACTATGGCATTTGCAATATAACATGTCTTGCAAAATGAAGGAGATGTGAAAGAACTTGCACTTAATCAGTTTTGAGACCATTCTGTTAAATAAAAGTGACATTATCACAGCCTCAAACCAAATACTGTTACTTTTTGGAAAAATGAGTTCACTTCAAAATATTCTTTACTTTAACATATACGTTAATTATAAGAAAAGGTGCTGGATGTCTTGAAACGCATAAAAGTGGATAAATCCCCAGGACTTGATTAGGTGTACCCTAGATCTCTTTGGGAAGAGAGGGAAGTGATGCTAGGTCCCTTGCTGAGATATTTGTATCATCGATAGTCACAAGTGAGGTGCCAGAAGACTGGAGATTGGCTAACGTGGTGCCACTATTTGAGAAAGATGGTAAGAATAAGTCAGGGAACTAGAGACCAGTGAGCCCAGCGTTGGTGTCGGACAAGTTGTTGGAGGGAATCCTGAGGGACTTGATGTACATGTATTTGGAAAGGCAAGGACTGATTAGGGATAGTCAACATGGCTTTGTCCATGGGAAATCATGTCTCACAAACTTGATTGAGTTTTTTGAAGAAGTAACAAAGAGGATTGATTAGGACATAGCAGTGGACGTGATCTGTATAGATTTCAGTAAGGCATTCGACAAGGTTCCCCATGAGAGACTAATTAGCAACGTTAGATCTCATGGAATACAGGGAGAACTAGCCATTTGGGTACAGAACTGGCTCAAAGGTAGAAGACAGAGGGTGGTGGTGGAGGGTTATTTTTCAGACTGGAGGCCTGTGACCAGTGGAGTGCCGCAAGGATCGGTGCTAAGTCCACTACCTTTCATCATTTGATATAAATTATTTGGATGTGAGAATAACAGCTACAGTTAGTAAGTTTGCAGATGACACCAAAATTGAAGGTGTAGTGGACAGCAAAGAAGGTTACCTCAGATTACATCTGGATCTTGATCAGGTGGGCCAATGGGCTGACAAGTGGCAGATGGAGTTTAATTCAGATAAATGTGAGGTGCTGCATTTTGGGAAAGCAAATCTTAGCAGGACTTATACACTTAATGGTAAGGTCCGAGGGAACAAAGAGACTTTGGAGTGCAAGTTCATAGTTCCTTGAAAGCAGAGTCACAAGTAGATAGGATAGTGAAGAAGGCATTTGGTATGCTTTCTTTTATTGGTCAGAGTATTGAGTACAGAGGTTGGGAGGTCATGTTGCAGCTGTACAGGACATTGGTTAGGCCATTTTTGGAATATTGTGTGCAAATCTGGTCTCCTTCCTGTCAGAAAGATGTTGTGAAACTTGAAAGGGTTCAGAAAAGATTTACAAGGATGTTGCCAGGGTTGGAGGACCTGAGCTACAGGGAGAGGCTGAACAGGCTGGGGCTGTTTTCCCTGGAGCGTCGGAGGCTGAGGGGTGACCTTATAGAGGTTTATGAAATCATAAGGAGCACGGATAGGATAAACAGACAGCTGTTTTCCCTGGGGGGGTGGTGGGTACAGAACTAGAGGGCATAAGTTTAGGGTGAGAGGAGAAAGATATAAAAGAGACCTAAAGGCCAAATATTTCATGCAGAGGGTAGTACGAGTATGGAATGTAGTGCCAGATGATGTGGTGGAGGTTGGTACAATTGACACAATCAAAAGGCATCTGCATAGGTATATGAATAGGAAGGGTTTGGAGGGATATGGGCCAGGTGCTGGCAAGTAGGACTAGATTGGGTTGGGGTATCTGGTCGGCATGGACGGGTTGGACCAAAGGGTCTGTTTCCATGCTGTACATCTCTATGACTCTATGACTAAGTCTTTAAATCATTCATTTGGAAGAAATTGAAAGAAGTCATCTGGGAGTTGATATAGATTTACAAACAAATGCAGCATTTTACAGAGTTATCATTAGACATTTATTTATGTCACCACTTTAATTTTCCAGTTGTTGTTTATGTCTAGTGGTAATGTTTACCAAACTTTTCAACAGGAATTTTAAACAATAACTAAACTGATCTTAGCTTCCACTACAAACTTGAACATCAACAGTAGACCACAATATAACTGCCTTCTGAATCATCAGCTTTTTCTGGAGGTATCCTGATAATTTTAGAAGCAACAACAGCCACAGGAAAACAGGAACTATATCCACCCAAAGAAACATTGTTTAATGCAGCATCTCAAATACTATTATGTTCAAAATGTAGAGGTAGTAGGCCATTTTAGAATTAGAAATAAATTCTTAATGTTAATTCTGAAATGCAGCCGCATTATAAACGATCTCTGTAAATTTGTAATTCCTGCAGCTTCTCATGTGACCATGAAGTTCACAGCAGCTATTACTTTCTTTGCTGCCTATTTCATCCAGGCCTTTCTCGGGGATTACATGAGCTCACTTTTCATACAGGAGGCAATAATTGCTTTATGTAAATTGCCATATTAGTAAATACTCAGTCCACAATCTGAACAAGAGCAATAAAAAATTGTGGACTTTTGTTTGGTTATGAAGGGTACTGATATTGTTAATTCTGTGTGTGTGTGTGTGTGTGCGTGTGTGCACGCGCGCACACGCACGTGGATTACATCTGCCAACCTAGCACATTTGAAAAAAATATAGTAGGTTTTTACATAAGCATTAAAAAAACATATAAAATCAAAATTGGATGTCTACATGTCTACCATTATTCCTGGTTCGATACAAACAAATTTAATCAACTCTGTTCATTTGGGTTCAAAATATTTCAATAAAATAAAAGCTTATACTGTTTATTTCTGAGCAATGTTGAATAGTTGTCAACTTGTCTTTTTATTCCTAGAAATGTTTTGATTCTTTCATTGAAATTTTTTTCTGCTAGAGTTTGGTGGGACTTAATGTGTTGCTCCACACTGTCGGGATTCTATGATTCTATGATAGATGAGAGACTGAAAGATTCGCAGAAGGGAGAAAGTTGTTTGTATATTATCAATTCAGGAGGGCAGGCAGGGCTGTGAATGATATCAATGCTGAACACTCCATGGAGCATGTAGATAGTAATTATTGGTGCTGTCTGGCCGCAGGAGAGTCAACAAAGTCTGCATAACCCCACTAAGTTGCATTGTGCAAACAAATGTTCCCTCTATATTCTCATAAAATGTGAATAAAAAAGCAGGTAAAAGTTGCATTTTGAAACGCATGAACTCAGGAAATCCTAAGCCACTCACTGTAAATTAAAAAGTTAAAAATCACACAACACCAGGTTATAGTCTAACAGGTTTAATTGGAAGCAATAGCTTTTGGAGCACCGTTCCTTCATCAGGTGGTTGTAGAGTATAAGATCATAGGACTCAGAATTTATAGCAAAAGTTTACAGTGTAATATAACTGAAATTATACATTGAAAAATATCTTGATTGTTTGTTAAGTCTCTCATCTGTTTAAATGAGATTCTTCTAAATAAACCTGTTGGACTATAACCTGATGTTGTGTGATTTTTAACATTGTCCACCCCAATCCAACACCAGCATCTCCAATTCATGACTATAAATTACATACTTTGAAGTGTTGTCACTGTTATAATATATGAAAGAAGATGGAAGTGACAATGACCAGATAATTCATTGTTTATTGATGTTGGCTGAAGGACCATTATCAACTGGGACAAAGGGAAGATCTTCAAAGTCCACCTTCAAAATAATGTGAAAGAAACTTTTAAATTCACTTGAGAGGGGAGGTATGATTTCAGCTTAACATCTTATCACAACAGTGTAACACTCCCTATTAGCATTGGAAATGTCATTTCAGATCTTGTGGTCATGTATCTGGAGTGAGAATTGAATCCCCGATCTTCTGATTCAAGCATGTCATCACTGAATGCCCTGATGTAGAATTTGCATTGGTCTTTTGTTATTACAGAGGAGCTCAATCTTTTGTGCAGTCTCAAGTTAAAAATCACATAAGGCCAGGTTATAATCCAACAGGTTTATTTGGAAGCACTAGCTTTCGGAGCACTGCTTCTTCATCAGATGGTTGTAGAATATAAGATCATAGGACTCAGAATTTATAGTAAAAGTTTACAGTGTAATGTAACTGAAACCACATATCGAAAAAGACTTGGATTGTTTGGTAAGTCTCTCAGCTTTTAGAATGGGCACGTTGGTTTCAGTTCTTTCATAGGTAAATTCCAGAACTTTCTTAAGTGAACTTTAAGAACAGGTGCCATGTTGGCCCAGATAATGCATTGAAGGTGTGAGTACCCTGTGTGAGGCTATCTGTGCCCCAATGTTCAGACTGATTTTAATCTAAAATAGGGATTTATAGAATCTTACATGGATTCATGCAGTTTTTGACCAAAATAAAATGTAATTCTGCAAACACAAAGTCACTCCACAAACTTATACGTGTGCGTGTGCATGTGTGAGTGTCTGCGAGAAAGTGTGTCTGTGTATGTGTGTGAGTGTGACTGTAAAGGGGTATAAATCTGTGAGAGGATGCTTGTGTGAGTGTGGGAGTGTATGCGTGAGAGTATGAGCGAGAGCTTGTTTATGAGAGAAGGTCTGTATTTATGTGTCTATGTGCCTGTTTGGGGGCGAGGGTGCGGGAGTGTTTGTGTGTGTGTTTAGTGCAATGGGGACACCTGTAGTGTGACATGGACCTAAGGTCCCAGTTGAGACCATCCCCATGGATATTGAGCTTGGCTATCAGCCTTTCCTCTGCCAGGTTACATTATCGCCAGTCCTGAGATCCGCCTTGCAGGATGGTTACCCAAAGGTCCGAGATCGAATGTCCCGGACTGCTGAAGTGTTCTCCGACTGGAAGGGAGAAACTTGGCATCCCCACCAGCAGTAGCCAAGCCTGCCCTGACACCACAGTGGAAACTTATCACTGCGGGGAATTTGATCGTCAACTTATTGGACCACATCCTTCAACTGGAAGAGATTGAAGTTCTTAGCAGGGGTCCCTATTTCTGCCTCACCACCAAAATGGAACTCATTGGTGTTGCAGCATTCTTTCAAGATGCCAGCAGTGATCCCAGTGAGCCCACCAAGGATCCAGAACAGTCATCACAGGGACTGTAGAGGGGCGACCAAAGAAGGAGTCACCTTGCACCCCACCGGAGGGCCACTGCCCTGGGCTTGACATGTATGCGCAAACCGTCAGGAAATATATCAATGCCGGATTCATCAGCCGCAGCCACAAGGTAGAACAAAACATCACCCGATCACAATGCAACACCATCTATACTCTCAAAATCAATCACAACATTGTCATCAAACCAGCAGATAAATGAACAGCCATCATCATTCAGAATAGAATAGATTACTGCAAGGAATTGTACCGACAACTGAACAACCAGGAACACTACAGACAACTACTGGTTGACCTGACCAGAGAACACACCTGTGAACTAAACATATTGATCAGGACTTTGGATCCAGTCTTTCAGAGTTCACTACACACTCTCATCCCATATACTTCTCACTTATGTGACCTCTACTGCCTTCCGAAGATACACAAAGCCAACACATAAGACCATAAGACATAGGACTAGAAGCAATACCATTCGACCCATCGAGTTCACTCTGCCATTTAATCATGGCTGATGGGCATTTCAACTCCACTTACCTGCATTTTCCCCGTATTTCCCTTAATTCCTTCCGAGATCAAGAATTTATCAATCTCTGCCTTGAAGACATTTAATGTTCCAGCCTCCACTGTGCTCCGTGGCAATGAATTCCACAGGCCCATTGCTCTCTGGCTGGAGAAATATCTCCTCATTTCCATTCTAAATTGATCCCCTCTAATTATAAGGCTGTGTCCATGGGTCCAATCTCCCTGCCTAACACATTAACATGTATCAAGCAATGTGACCCTGTGTGAGAACCTCTCTGGCTATGTCGAAGGCATCTTGAAACCTGTTGTACAGGAGACCCCCAGCTTCTGTAGTGACAATACAAATTTCTTACAGAAACTCAGCACCCAAATACCAGTGGAACTGGGAACATTCCTCATCACCATGGATCTGTCAGCACTCTATACCAGCATCCCCCACAATGATGGCATTGTGGCAATAGCTTCTGTACCTAACACCAACAATTGCCAATCTCCTAGCACTATCCTACAACTCATCTGCTTTATCCTTGACCACAACATTTTCACCTTTGACAACCAGTTCTTCATCCAGATGCACAGAATGGCCATGGGGACCAAATTTGCACCCTAATATGCCAACATTTTTATGGGCAGGTTTGAACAAGACTTCTTCGCTACACAGGATCACCAACCAACACTATACACCAGGTACATTGACGACATTTTCTTCCTCTGGACCCATGGCAAGGAATCTCTGAAAAACTACATATTAATATCAACAAGTTTCATCCCACCATCAAACTCACCAAGGACTAATCTCTATTGTCTCATCCTTGGACACATGCATCTCCATCAAGGATAGGCACCTCAGCCCCTCACTCTACTGCAAACCCACAGATAACCTCATGATGTTACACTTCTCCAGCTTCCACTCGAAACATTTTAAAACAGCCATTCCCTATGGACAAGCCCTACGCATCTGTTCAGATGAGGAAGAATGTGACAGGCACTTGGAAGTATTCAAAGATGCCCTCATAAGAATGGGGTACAATGCTTAACTCATTGACCGCCAACTCCAACGTGTCACAGCTAGAAACCATAAGGACTTCCTCAGGAGACAAACACGAGTTGCAATCAATAGGGTGGCCTTGTTTTCCAGTACTTTCCAGGAGCTGAAAAACGATGTTCTTCACAGCCTGCAACACATTATCAATGATGGTGAACACCTCACCAAGACCTTCCCCCAGCCTCGACTTCTCACCTTTAACAACCACCAAACCTCAAACAGATCATTGTTTGAAGCAAACTGCCCAGCTTTCAGGACAACACCATACAAACCTTTCACGGTAGACGCTGCAAGACGCGTCAGAGTGTCTACATGGATGCCACCATTACACATGGGGACACCTCCCACCATGTACATGGCAGGTACTCAGGTGATTTGGCCAATGTTGTCTATCTTATACGCTGCAGGCAAGGATGCCCTGAGGCCTGGTATGTTGGTGAGACCAAGCAGAGGCTATGGCAATGGTTGAATGGACACTTCACAACAATCAACAGACAGGAGTGTTCCGTTGCAGTCGGAGAACACTTCAGTGGTCTGGGCCATTTGACCTCGGATTTTCGGGTGAATGACCACCAAGACAGACTTCGGGACAGGCAACAATGCAAGTAGTTGAGCAAAGACTGATCGCCAAGTTCAATACCCATGGGAATGGCCTCAAACAGGAGCTCGGGTTCATGTCACACTACAGGTGACCCCACTGCGCGCGCGCGCACACACACACACACACACACACACTCCTACAGACCCATGGACTCATGCAGGCCCATCTCTCATACACAAGATCTCTCTCATACCTTACACATATACTCCCACACTCACAAAAGCACCCTCTCACACGCATTTACCCCTTTACACTCACGCACATACACATACACAGTCTCTCACAGTCACTCATACACCCCCCCGCCGCACACACACACTTATGCTTGTGGGTTGAATTTGTACTCGCAGAATTTCATTTTATTTTGGTCAAAAACTGCATGAACCCATGGAAGATTCTATAAATCCCTTTTTTGGATTAGAATCAGTCTGAACATTGGGGCACAGACAGCCTCACACAGGGCACCTCACACCTTCAATGCATTATCTGGGCCAACATGGCACCGATTGTTAAAGTTCATTTGAGAATGTAACTTTATGAAAGTTCTGGAATTTACATATGAAGGAAAGTAAACCAACATGCCCATTCCAAAAGATGAGAGATTTAACAAACAATCCAGGTCTTTTTCAATATATAAGTTCAGTTACATCACATTATAAGTTTTTGCTAAAAATTGTGTGTCTTACGATTTTATTCTCCACAACCATCTGATGAATCTAATGTAATCTAATCTAAAAAACCAGCGCTCCGAAATCTAGTGTTTCCAAATAAACCTGTTGGACTATAACCTGGCGTTGTGTGATTTTTAACTTTGTACTCCTTGGTCCTACACTGGCATCTCCATATCATGACTATATAGGCGATGTTGTGTTTCAGAGGGGTATCTCAGTTCATGAAGGAGGCTAAACAAAAATCTGAAGTCAACAAATTGGAACCATTTAAAGAAGCAATACAAAATGTTCAACAAGAAGGGATGCATTGGGGTTGTGGAATTGGCGGAGGCATTGAATGTGCATTTTGTATTTGTCTTGATTGTTAAACTACAATTACATACTAAAAATGATGACTAAAAAAGGTAATGATTACAACCAGGAAAGTACATGAAACATTTAAAGGACTAAAATTTAGCAAATCTACTGGAACTGATGGCCTACATCATAAGATCTTTTAAAATCTTAGCTACTGAATTAATGGAGTACAAGAATAAACTGAGTAAATTGGGCTTCTATTCTCTGACATTTAAAAGAATAAGACGTGATTTTATTGAACCATACAAGATTCTGGAAGAGCTTGTCAGGGTGGCCAATGAGAGGTTGTTTTCTTGATTGGGGAATATAAAACAGGGAGCTGACGGGGACAGGGTGTCAGGAAAAGGGGTGATCAATTGGGACTGAGGTGAGGAGAAATTCATTCACTCAAGGGGTTATGTATCCTGGGAAATATCAAAGAATATCACTTGCTGAATATTTTAAAGGCTGAGATAGATTGTGTTTTGGTCCCAGCAAATCAAAGTACAGTAAATGGTGAGCAACTGGGAAAGGAAAATTAAGGCCAAAGGAATTTCAATAGCAGAGCAGGCTTGTCTGCTCTTGCGGCTTAATTCTGCCTGTGTTTCTTATATTTATAGAATTCATTTGAAATGATAGATTTTGCATTATTGCCTGTTGTCGGTTTTCACCTGCCTGGGTGAGTGAGCTTGAAATAGCACCCTGTAATTATAAAAATATGAGTAACAGGAAAGTTTCAGTTCAGCTTCTGCACAAACAGTCAGTAAAATGTGAGTTAGCAATATTGCAGTTTTCTTGCGTGTCCAATCAGATTTCTGCCCCTATCACAGTGTGGAAATCATTTCTTGACACAGTCACAAATCATGTCCTTTATGACTGTGAAGAGGTACTGTTTCTGTGAAGTGTCTTGAAACTTGAAAGCAAATTGTCTTTAAAATAAAACTTAGAGTTAAATTATGTAGAAATCTGAACAAACAAAAAGGGCTAGACAATGAGAGATTGTTTTCACACTGGGGACTGCGGGAACACAGGATGGAGGCAGTATCACAAATGGGTTCTGAAGCAAGGTCGCTGGAATGGAAACATTAACTCTGTTTTACTCTCCACAGATGCTGCTAGACGTGCTGAGTTTCTCCAGCAATTTCTCTTAATGCTTTTTTTCAAAATGTCCTTGTTGATTAATGTAGAAAGTAATGTTGCACTTATCTGGACAGTACATCTCAGCAATGATAGTACTGCAGTATTTGTAACACAGATTAAATTATTTTGGAATATCTACCTAAATTCTGAAGGGAGGTGATAGCAGAATGGTAATGTCACTGGACTGGTGATCCAGAGTTGCGGCTTTGGGGACATGGGGTTTGAATTCAATTCATAATTTTGGAACTAAAAGCAAGTTTAGTGGTGACTATGAAACAATTGTGAATTGTTGTAAACAACCATCAGATTGACTTCTGTCCCATTGGGCAGGAAATCAGACCTACAAAAAATGCAGACCACTAAAACATCATTGATTTATAAGTACCTTCTGAAGTAGCCTAGCAAGCCACTCAGTTGTACTCCCCAAGTCAGTTGCTGCAATATAGTGCACACATGTGTTTCAGGATTGCATCTATTTTTAGGCAAACTCTAAACATCAGTGATATCTCTTATTGTGACAAAACTTAAACTGGAAATTTGAAATAAAAATAAAAGTGAAAGCTGAAAGTGCTCAGCACAGTCAGGCAGCATCTGTTATGAGAAATGGCATCTGGAAGAAGTAGCATCAGGACGATAGACCCTGGTCTTCCATGACCTCTTCTGTATCCCCGAGGGGACCTTCTGTTGTGGCATCCTTGAATGGAATCTGTTTGGTAGCTGCTGGAATTTGCTGCTGGTTATGGGCTTGTGGATATATATGGACGTCTTCAATTTATTTGGCCTCCATTGAACCCTGTAGCTGGATACTTTGATCATGGTTCCAATAAACCAATGTGGTAATTATCAGAAACAAAACACATCTTTATGTAACAACACAGGTTCAGTAAGTCAAACCAAATCAGCCTCACTATCACTGTATTTGCAAAACATTCAATGACCCTCAAAATAGCTCAATTGTTCCTAACCAGACTTCACAAAGCACAGATCTTGGACACTAAGTTTATGATTTTAAAAAAAATTAACAACTTATTAGTGATGTAACTGTATCAGAACACAAAGGAACATATTTCTACATATTCAGCTCACAGTTTCAAACTAAAAATAAGTAAAATAAAAGAATAGTAAGACTCAATACTTAGCAGTGTGAGCTGTTAGAACCATAACTACATGACAGTTTACCATTGTCCTTGTTACAATGGGATAAGGAGGACTCTAACAAGGAGAGCCATGGAATGCTTGCTTGTACTGAGGATGATAGACCTTTGATAGAAATAGATCTTAATCTAAAAACGGTAGGCAATTGTAAGTCTGGAAAAATTACTGAAAACTTGTTTCTCTACCTCATCGTCCATTTGCCCCTTCCCCCACGGACTCAAGACAGACAGAATTACATGTAAGAACATGTTGTTAATACAGCTAAAGGTTACTGTCCAGGCCAGCATTTATGGCTGACTTGGAATGACCAGCTGGCGAGTGACCAGATCTAATTCCCCAACTGACTTACTTCTAATCCTTAGACTGGTTGCATTGGATATACTGAATTACAGTGGCCTAATGAACTGTAATGTTATAGAACCCCTGACCCTAATCACACTGTGACACTGTGTTGGATTGATACCAGAAGATGTCCATAACTAATAGTGGAGTGATGTCCTGACGGACAGGCAGTCCATCTTGACCCTTAGATTTTAAGACACAGCTATTTCATTGAAATGCATTCAGTGTGTTTGCCAAGAAGCTGCTGGCGTTATAGTGAACTAGCACAGTGCCGAGCAGTGACATTTCCAGCCCCTTGTTTGATCACCTCTGGAAACCATGACAAGCTGCCTGCCTTGGGTCTGTGGTAAAGGTAAGATACAACGGCAGTGTTGTGAGGCTGCAAATTCTGAATTGTACAGCAATGTGCTAAAAAACAAGGCAAAGCAGAATGCAGTTAACATCCAAGTCAGTGCAAAGTGAGTGAGTGTTAAGAGAGTGAGGTAAAAGCTCTGAGCTTCAGCCTGTTCTAAAGTATTGAATGGGTATCTGTCCCTGCTCACACTGTAGCCCATCAAAGTGCAGTACCGAACTGTATTAAGAGTGAGTTCAAGATGTGCCATAAAGACGAGTTGTGGCTGCTGCATATTCAATGCCAACATCCATGAACGATGGATGTAGGCAGTCACTGCCCATGGACCATACCCTGAGCTGCTTAGGAAGGCTAGCCATGGCAGAGGTCTAGAGAAGCAAGCAATGAACTGGAGCCCACTAGACATCTATGCAAACTTCCATATTGGGAATTGTCACCATGTCTCCATACTGCCTGGTTAACAGTAAAATGGCAAATAAATAAAGTGAGATTAGCTAATAATAGGATGCTAATATATGCAAATAGACCTTTTATCAATAAAACCTTGGGTAGAAAATCAGCCTTTCTTTCCTTGATGCGTAGAAGCTCATTTCTTTTAATTTCGCCGTATTTTACCAAGTGACACATTGCTACATCGTTTACAGACTGGGAAGATTTATCCATAGTTTATGTATATTTTGATAAAACTGCAATGCAATAAGCTAATTTATAATTTTGTATAATGTTAAATCTCTAATATTCTATGTCTAGCATCTGCATTTTATTATTCCATTGGTAGCTTCATCAACAAAAAAAAATCTCTTGCAGAATATTGTGTATCTCTTAGAGTTTCTGTATATTCCATTATATTTGGTACAATTTCACCTTCTGATCCTTCAGAGACTGAGTAATGCACTGGGATTTCATTTCAATCCAGACACTCTGATGGATGAACTCTTCGCTGTCTATTACTCAAAAGGGTCATATAACAAAGTAGTGTGGATCAGTTCTTCATGCAGTTTGATCTCTGCATCATAAATTGATAATAAATTGATAACTTATTTTAGAAATATGAGAAAACTGACTGGTGTAGGTGATGGGAACTGTATATGATACAGACAAAAGTGTTTTTAATGCAGCAGAAGTGTAAGGTAACATACCCCATCTCTGGTTAAGAAATAGTTTAGCCAAATTGTGTGAGGCTGACATTTGTGTCTGGGCCTACCAGATGCATTGGGATCCTTCCATGGTTATCTTGAGACTCAACATTGAGTCTATAGTGATGTCAGGCCAGCTGTCTGATATCTGGTCAGCGTGGATGAGTTGGACCGAAGGGTCTGTTTCTGTGCTGTATAACTCTATGATTCTAAGACTCCTACTGGCAGAGGTGAACTCTGTTCAGTGTGAAATATTGCAAAGTGGAATTGCCTTAAACTTGCTTCAGTAGAAGGAATAAATAAAAGATGTTCAATAATGCTAGGGACATTGAGAAACACTACCAGAGGATGGTTAATTTACTGACCTGTAATCCTCTTGACACCATCTCTGCCATTAGGATTTTGGGTCTTCCATTTCAATAATACGAACACCGGGAAGTTGCTTCAATTGACCTGGAAAATTCAACATAAAGTGGGAATTGCTCCAATGTTTACACCAATGTCTCCACCATTACTTGGACAAAGTGGCCTGTAAGTAGGGCTTTAATTGAACTAATTAGCTGCCCATTTCCAATGGACCAAGTGGTAAAGTTGATTCTCATTCCATCTCTGGGAAAGTTTATAGTAACTTTCTGATTTTGGTCCTTCCCTATTCATTTGCCCACACCCCTATTCCATCACTCTAGTCTCTTTTCTCTGTGAAACTGGAAAAGTCCAGGTCTTGCTGAAATAAGGATACAAATTCAACTATTTCTTTTAATGGTCACCCTAATGAGAAGTAGTAGGGATCACCTGAAGGACAGATATTCTGTTCATTCTTAGTGTCACACAGTATTCTGTTTTGCCCTATCTTTCCTCATAAGAGCCTTCTAGTTCAATCCCAACACGCACCTAAACAATATGATGAGGGAAAAGATGATGTGAAGTGGCCTTCCACTGTCTTTCTCATGAGCACATGATGAAAATCCTGTATTGAACCAAGACTGTGGACAATAATAGTTACATTTGAATAATAACTTTACATAATTGTTATGATATTAAGGGGTCAATATATTCACCCCTTAATAAAATCTAAACTGATGTTTCCTGCATTTTTGTGCCAACTATTTGCTCATCATTTGAAGTAAACTGAGTAACAGTCATATAAACAAAAGTTCAATTTCAATTTACTTAGTTGTTTGCTGGTCCCAAAATTGAGTATTGCTGAAGTGTTTTGCTTTGCAATCATCAGGATATTTCACAAGAATGCAAACTCAAGGGGAAAACCAACTTTTATGCTGCCTGAGAGGAGAGTGCAGATTGGTTATTAAGTGGACTCTGTTCAGTCTGAAGTTTGCAATGGGACCTATTTTATTGCATTGTTACAGGTACATGTTCTTTCAGTTTGTAAAGAACAGGAAACTGTGTATTAATATATGTAGCTTTCAGTATCAGGGAAGTGCATCACATTGTGAACTTCCACAACTGCATTGTTTTAAAATAAATTTTGAAGAACATAATAAAGAAATGAACATAAAAACCACTCAGGGTTTTAAACACGCATACTATGTACAACCCTCTATATTGTTGTCTGCTATTGAATCTTCCTGAGTAAAGGTTGCCAACAATTCTCTTTGTTCTACCAAAGATAAATTAAGGAAAACCTCACAATATGCCATCCTTGATTATTTATTCACCCTTTCCCATCTGTTGTCCTTGAAGTATCATTGCTAACATGCCAACAGATTTGTGCCTTCTGTGTTAATGTTTTCACTGGAGTGACATAACTCCTAGGCTGGAATGTCAAGACAGAATTTTTTTGTATCTTTTTAAAAATCATTTCCTTGCACAATTTGTTACATGGTGTATTAAGGTATACCTACACAGTTAACATGCAGGAAAATGCACACTTTAAGATGATGTACACAATCTTGTAGAGGTGACAAGATCACTGCTGCTGCCAGCTGGGGAGAAACCTACTTCACATCTTTTCAGTGTCTATGAAATCCTGACCGCAGCTACTCTTAGTAAAAGTTACATCAGGCAGATTTGCTGCCACCATTCTCTTTCCTTGTAGAGATCTACAGGGCCTCATTGCTCTGGTGTAGTTGAGACAAATCATTTGATGGTCTAATGAGAAGAGGCTTTTGTCTCAATGAGATGTAGTTTGTTGCATGATAGCAACTAGGTACAATTTACAATGGTTTGATAGACATTGTTACTGAGATAGTGTCATCGAGATGTACAGCATGTAAACAGACCCTTCGGTCCAACTCGTCCATGCCGACCAGATATCCAACCTATTCTATTTCCATTTCCCAGCACCCAGCCCATATCACTCCAAACTCTTCCTATTCATATATCCATCCAGATGCCTTTTAAATAATGCAGTTGTACTAGCCTCCAGCACTTCCTCTGGCAGCTCATTCCATACACGCACCATCTTCTGCATGATAAAGATGCCCCTTAAGTCCCTTTCACATCTTTCCCCTCTCACCCTCTAGTTCTGGACTCCTCCACCCCAGGGAAAAGACTTTGTCTATTCATCCTATCCATGCCCCTCATGATTTTATAAACCTCTATGAGGTCACCCCTCAGCCTTCAACACCCGAGCCTATTCAGCCTCTCACTATAGGTCAAATCCTCCAATCCTAGCAACATTGTTGTCAATCTTTTCTGAACCCTTTCAAGTTTCAATAGTGTCAATAATGATGACCACAACAATTGTCATTTGTTTGATTGGATTATTGTTTGATTGTTGTAAAAGTGCATCAGGTTCACAAATGTCGTTTCTGGAAGAAAATCTGTCTTTACCCAACTTGGCCAAACATAACTCTGGACTTACAGAAAGGTAGTTGACTTTTTAACAGCCAGTGAAATGCATAAATTTTAAGGTATTATGGGATAAAAATCATTTTATTTAAAATTTCTAAGTCAAATTCTGAATGTATAATAAACGGCTCCTCAGTTGTGCCTGACCTGGCAATGTCTGAACAACCAGGTTTCATAAATCAAATAGAATTTATTAAGCAAGACTTTATAAATACTTGACAAAAAGCAGAGGGCAACATAAAAGCTTTTTTTATCTTTCAATGCCCAGGGTTCTTTGATTATTCCCAGAACAGACAATGTCTTTTTTCTTCTTCCCTTGAAGGGATGTTACATTGAAATGTATTGCAGAAGAATTCTACGACATAAGTCATGGCAAACTGTGCCAACTGAGACTCTGAACTTCCAGCTCTTATTCTTAATCCCAAATTAGGAAATAATCTGAATTACTCCCTTTCATTGGCTCATTTAGTGTCACATCACCTCTGCAACTCGAGTTATAAACGCTAAATAAATTTCCATCTCGATTCCCTTAGGCAGCAGGAGTCACATTTCATGTATGAACGATAGACTGAAAGAATGAGATACGGACTTTGATGAAGTGATTTATGTTATATCCTCTTACCTATAATGACAACTATCATAAACAATTCACCAAAATATTCACAAAAAAACTAAAGCAATGAAGAATAAGTGTCTCTAACACAGAATTAGAATGTTCTTTTAAAATATAATTGTACTGATCTAAAAAAGTATAATTAATAGATCAAGGCACTTAGCTGACAGACATCAAAGCCTTATCAGTGCAATTAAAACAAATGTGGCTGTTTTGAAGCAGATAAAATGACACGAAACAGCTGCCATCACTGTCCAGAAATTTACTTCTAACTATTTAATTATTTCAGCAAATAGAAATTCTAACAGGATTATTTAAAAGACGTTAAGGCAAAGTCCCAAAACATTAGCTCAAAGTAACATTGACTGCTATAAATGAATGATAGTATTAAAACTTTTAAAATGGCCTGGCAAGCTACCCATGGATCTTTCCTGTCCCACTGTCAGGATATTCAGCAGGGGTGGTGACACAGTAGTGAATAATTGGGAGGGAGAAGCCCTGGGAGTCCTCAATATTATCTGTGGACACCATGATATCTCATGGTATCAAATAAAACAAGAAAACCTGCAGCTGCAGCAGTACTGTACTCAAACACAATCTACAAGTTCTTGGTCAGGCATTGCTCTCAAGTCAGGTAATCAACCCTGTTTCAATTAGCAGGGCAGGAAGGCATGCCAAGACCAGTGTCAGGCATTGCCAAAAATGAGGTGCCAATCTGGTGAATCTACAACACAGAGTTACTTGCATGCCAAACCGCATAAGCAGCAAGTGGTAGTTACAGATCAGATCAGATCTGCAATCCCATCACATCGGGTTGTGAGTGGTGATGGGCAAGTAAGTAGCTCACTGGTGGAGGAGATTCCACAATGACCTTGGAATACAGGATCATAGTTCCTTAAAAGTGGAGTCAGAGGTGGATAAGGTAGTGAGGAAGGTGTTTGGTATCTTCCCTTATTGGTTAATGTATTGCGTTTAGGAGATGAGGAATCATGTTGTGGCTGAACAGAACATTTGTTAGGCCACTTTTGGAATACTGTGTGCAACTCTAACTTCACTGCTGTAAGAAGATTGTTGTAAAATTCGAAAGCGTTCAGAAAAGATTTACGAGGATGTTGCTGGAGTTAAAAGGTTTGAGTTATAGGGAGAGGTTGAGTAGACTGGGGAGTTTTTCCCTGGAGCGGCGGAGGCTGAGGGATGACCTTATAGAGATTTATAAAATCATCAGGGGTATGGATAAGATAAATAGACAAGGTCTTTTCCACAGGATGGGGGAGTCCAGAACTGGAGGGCATAGGTTTAGGGTGAGAGGGGAAAGATTTAAAAGGAACCTAAGGGGAAACATTTTCATGCATAGGGTGGTATGTGTATGGATTGAGGTGCCAGAGGAAGTGGTGGAGGCCGGTACAATTGCAATATTTCAAAGTCAATTGGATGGGTATCTGAATAGAAAGGGTTTAGAGGGATATGGGCCAAATGCTGGCAAATGGGATGAGATTTATTTAGGATATCTGATCAGTATGGACAGATTGGACCAAATGGTCTGCTTCATTGCTGTATATCTGTATGACTCTATGACTACTATCCCCATCTTCAATAATGAGGAACCCCATCATATCAGTACAAAAGGGTGGAAGTTTTTTGCAACAATAGTCATCGAGAAGTGCTGAGTGGATGATTCATCTCAGCCTCCTCCATAACTGGATGAAAGTGAGGATTGCAGATGCTGGAGATTAGAATCGAGAGTGTGGTGCTCGAAAAGCCAGCAGGTCAGGCAGCATCCGAGGAGCAGGAAAATCGACATTTCAGGCAAAGGCCCTTCATCAGGAATGAGGCTGGGAGCCTTGGGGGTGGAGAGATAAATGGGAGAGGGGTGGGGTTGTGTGGAAGGTATCTGAGAGGTGCAATAGGTAGGTGGAGGTGGGGGTGAAGGTGATCGGTCGGAGCGGAGGGTGGAGCGGATAGGTGGAATGGAAGATGGGCAGATGGGATGGGTCATGAGGACAGTACTGAGCTGGAAGGTTAGATCTGGAGTTAAGGTGGGGGGAGGAAAAATTAGGAAACTGGTAAAGTCCACATTGATGCCATGGGGTTGGAGGATCCCGAGGTAAAAGATGAGGTGTTCTTCCTCCAGGCAGTAAGGGAGTTGCGATGGAGGGGGCCCTGGATCTGCATGTCTTTGGCAGAGTGGGAGAGGGAGTTAACGTGTTCGCTCATGGGTTGGTGGGATTGATTGGTGCATGTATCCCAGAGATGATCTCTGAAGTGCTCTGTGAGTAGGCGTCCAGTCTACCCATTGTAGAGGAGACTGTATCAGGAGCAACCGATACATGTGTGGAAGTGTAGGTGAAACCTTGATGGATGTGGAAGGCTCCTTTGGGGCCTTGGGCAGAGGTAAAGGGTGAGGTGTGGGCGCATGTTTTGCAATTCCTGTGGTGGCAGGGAATGGTGCCAGGAGGGGGAGGGGGTTTGTTAAGGGGCGTGGACCTGACAAGGTAGTAGCAGAGGGAAAAATCTTTACAGAAAGCGGATAGGGGTAGGAAGGGAAATATATCTCTGGTGGTTGGGTCTGTTTGTAGGTAGCGGAAATGGTGGAAGATGATGCAATGTATACAGAGATTGGTGAGGTGGAAGGTGAGGACCAGGGATGGTCTGTCCTTATTGCGGTTGGAGGGGTGGGGTTTGAGGGCAGAGGTGCAGGATGTGGATGAGATGCATTGGAGGGGACTACGTGGGAGGGGAAATTGCCATTTTTAAGAGTCTTCTACAAAGTACCCAGCATCACAGATACCAGTCCTCAGCCAATTCAATTTACTTCACATGATATCAAGAATCATTAAAGCCATTGGATAACACTGTGGACTCTGAAATATTCCAAAAATAGCACTGAAAACTTTTGCTCCAGAACCTGCCATGCCCCTCACCAAGTTGTTCCAACACAGCTATAAGACAAGCATCTACCTGTCCATGTGAAAAATTGCCCAGGTTTGTCTCGTAATATGCTAGTTTAGATTTGTCCTACATTCTTGTGGTTCTGTTCGTCGAGCTGAGAATTTGTGTTGCAGACATTTCATCCCCTGTCTAGGTGACATCCTCAGTGCTTGGGAGCCTCCTGTGAAGCACTTCTGTGATGTTTCCTCTGGCATTTATAGTGGTTTGTCTCTGCCGCTTCCGGTTGTCAGTTCCAGCTGTCCACTGCAGTGGCCGGTATATTGGGTCCAGGTCGATGTGTTTGTTGATAGAATCTGTGGATGAGTGCCATGCCTCTAGGAATTCCCTGGCTATTCTCTATTTGGCTTGTCCTATAATAGTATTGTTGTCCCAGTCGAACTCATGTTGCTTGTCATCTGTGTGTGTAGCTACTAGGGATAGCTGGACATGTCGTTTCGTGGCTAGTTGGTATTCATGGATACGGATCTTTAGCTATCTTCCTGTTTGTCCTGTGTAATGTTTTGTGCAGTCCTTGCATGGGATTTTATACACTACGCTGGTTTTGCTCATGCTGGGTATCGGGTCCTTTGTCCTGGTGAGTTGTTGTCTGAGAGTGGCTGTTGGTTTATGTGCTGTTATGAGTCCTAGTGGTTGTAGTAGTCTGGCTATCATTTCAGAAATGTTCTTGATATATGGTAACATGGCTAGTCCTTTGGGTTGTGTATTGTCCTCATTCCGTTGTCTCAACGAGCACTCGAACTACAAATCTTCTCACAAACTTTGTCCTACATTCTGTTAAGCTATCATATTACTGCCCTGTCAGAATAGTCTTCATTATCAGTAAAATGATGGAGGATGACATCAGCAATGTTATCTGGCAACACTTGCTCAGCAATAACCTGCTCACTGATTCACAATTTTGATTCTGCCAACACCGCTCAGTTCCTGGCCTCGTTATAGACTCAGTTCAAACATGGAAAAAATTGCTGAGCTACAGTGAGAGTGACTGCACTACTGACATCCAGGCTGCATGTGACTGGGTCCGACATCTGTGAGCCCAGACAAAACTAGAGTCAATGGGGTTCCAAGGTAAATTTCTCTGTTCACTGGAATCATAGATGGCACACAGGAAAATTGTGGGTTTTGGAGGTCAGTCATCTCAGCTCTAGAGCATAGCTGCTGGTGTTCCCTAGGGTAGTGTCCCTGGGGCCCAACTATCTTCACCTTCATCAATGATCTTCCCTCCTTCACAATAATTAGAAATGGGGATGTTAATTGATGACAACACAATGTTCAGTATCATTCATGACTCCTCAGATACTGAAGTGGTCCATGTTCAATGTAGCAAGATGTGAAAAATGTCCATCTTTGGACTGACGATGACAAGTATACAAATGCCATACAAATGGCAGGCAATGACTATTTCCAACAAGAAAAAAATATTGCCATTCAATGGGATTGTCATAATTGAATCATTAAATGACAACATCCTGTAGGTTACCATTGACTTGAAACTGAACTCAACTAGGCATTTAAATATTATGATTCGGAGATGCCGGTGTAGGACTGGGGTGTACAAAGTTAAAAATCACACAACACCAGGTTATAGTCCAACGGGTTTAATTGGAAGCACACTAGCTTTCGGAGCGACGCTCCTTCATCAGGTGATTGTCCTGACAATCACCTGATGAAGGAGCGTCGCTCCGAAAGCTAGTGTGCTTCCAATTAAACCTGTTGGACTATAACCTGGTGTTGTGTGAGTTTTAACTTTAAATATTATGGTTGCAAGTGTAGGTCAGAAGCTATGAATCCTGTAATGAGTAACTTAATGTCCCCCTCCCAAAATGCCTTTTTACCAGAAGGAACAATACAGGAGTGTGATGGGATACTCTTCACTTGTGTGCATGCAAGCAGTTCGTAAAACACTCAAGAGGCTTGACACCATCCAAGAAATAGCAGCCAACTTGATTGGCATCACCTCCACAAACATTCAGTTCCTTCACCACCAACATTGAGTAGTAGCAATGTATACAATCATCAAGATATTCTGCAGCAATTCACCAAGGCTCCTCAGACTATGACCACCACCATTTAAAAGAAAAGGCTGCAGATACATGGGATCATCACTATTTACAAGACCCCTCCAAGTTGTTCACCATGGAGACTTGAAAATAAATTGCCATTCTTTCTTTGTCACTATGTCAAAATAGACTCCTGACAGCATTGTGAGTGAACCCACACCAAATGGAATGGATTAACGGTTCAAGAAGGCAACTTATCATCACCTTCTCAATGCAGTAAGGTTAGAAAATACTTGCTGATCCATTTCGTGAAGCCCACATACCCTGAATGGATAAAATAAAATCAATGGCTTTTACAGTTAGACAACAACTGCTGGTCCTGTTAGCAACACCTACATTCCAAGAAAAGAAATCTTGTGATTTGAACACTATTGTTAAAATGGTAAGAACTACAATTGTTATTTAGGTACAGAGCAAAAGTATATTTAAAAAAACAAGAACATGTTTATTAAGAAATGACTTTTTTTCTATTACATTCACTTTTTGTATTCTTTTAGTGTTGCCACATTTGAGTTACACATTTTCAGTGGCAGGTAGATAGAAATTTCATGAAACTGCCTGCAATCTAAGTGTTAATACAAGCTGTCATGTTTTGGTAACAGTAATTGAGGTAAATAGCTTTCCTTTGTAATTATTGTCATCTTTTTGCCTGTTCCACAGTTATATTGAAAGTTAGTTTGTCTTAATTTATGATTATCTATTATTCACATTCATGTTATGACTCAGAAGAATAATGTTCTATTTTGGAAATTTGCTTCTTACTGATTAAATTTATTTACATAAATCTAACAGGGTGTTGTCACCCTCTGCAGTGATGCAGAATATGTTTATAGTTAATTCATGAAAAAGATTAGAAAAAGGATTACATTTCAACTGAATTTTGCTTTAAGGACCCTTCTTGTTTCAAAGCCATTTTCATGAGCAACATAAATATCCTTCAAAACAATAGAGCTTAGATTATCTCTCTACAATATTTATGCGATCTCTTCTATGTAAAAAATGATCTCATCTCGACAGAATACCTGAACTCATCTGTCTTGTCTTTGAAGTGACCTATCATCTAGCTGGTTGCTGCATAATTTTAAGCTGCAAGGCAGAAGTTGCAGTCTAAAGCATACAGAAGTGAAAGGCTTTCAATTTTGAGCACATCGCAATTTATTTACGTAACCAATCTCTGCCCTTGAGTACTATGATACCTTACCACAATTCTACAAGATCAAATGTAGATATCATTCATTAGAATTGCTTTCAATTTCACTGTCTTGGAACTACAGGAATGCGTACATTAAATGCCAATCATGAATCAAGAAATTAGCTGTGACAGCATATGATGCTTGGATTCACTTCAGATTCTTGGGGCGATATCAGTTAATGAGTTGTTTAGCATGAAATTCTGTGTCTGACGCAAATGACATGTCTAATTTTCTTTTCCTGTCAGTCTCATCAATCACATGGGCCCAGAAATACCATCAAGTAAGAATATTCCAGTACCTTCTATTATTGAATATTCCAATAGCTTCCCTCTTGACCATAGCAGGTGAAACCCTGCTACACATTCTCCTGAATCACCTATACTCTGTAGCTGATGATATCCAAAAATGTTACTTATCCCTTATCTGACCAAGTCCGGATGCTGTCCAGGTGTTGTTGCTATAAGGACAGGAGCTGCTTCAGGATCTGAAGAGTTCTGAATGTGGCTAAACATTGCACAATCATCAGTGAACACCCCGATTTTGACCTTATTATGGAATGTTCATTGATTAAGCAGCTAAAAAGGATTGATCCAAGACTATACTCTAACTAACTGAAGGTTCTTGTGGTGCATTGGTAGAGTCCCTACCTCTTGAATCAGGAAGCCTGGGTTCAAATCCCATTTGCTGTGGAAATTTGTAATGATGTTTCTGAACAGCTTGATGAGGAAAATATCTACGTTGAGGAACGCCTGCAGAGATGTTCTTGACTGGAGATAACTATACTTGTAACCATTGTTGTGCTGGTTATGATGAGACCAGCAGAGATCTTTCCCCTGATTTCTAATAACTCTAGTTTTTCTTGAGTTCCTTGATGACTTATGGGTCAAAAACTGTCTTGATGTCAAAGGCAATCACATTACCACAACTCTGGAGTTCAAATCCTTTGTTCGTGTTTCAATTAAGGTTGGAATGAGGCTAAAAGACACCTTGGAATTTCTTGCAAATTAGATCATTTTCATTTTCTAATGGATTTCATGTGGTATTCCTTTTCCATTAGCCTTCCTTGCTGTTGCCTGCCTCTGAGAATAGTCCTTGTTATTAATTTTGACATTTCTAGCATTATTGTAAAATAGGGGTAGCTGTTCTATATTCAAGTTATTGATTTGTTTAGTATCAATAGATCTCAGTTGATAGGGAGATATATTTTAAACATCTACAATATGCTATCTTAATCTCCATTTTAATACTGCTAATTCAATAATTAGGAACACTGCAAGTTTCCCTCCAAGTTGTGTGTATGTGTTTGTGTCTGTGTGTGCGTATGTGTGTGTGTGTGTGTGTATGTGTGTGTATGTGAGTGTGTGTGTGTGTGTGTATGTGTGTATATGTGAGTGTGTGTGTGTGTGTGTGTATGTGAGTGTGTGTGTGTGTGTGTGTACTTTCACCAGGTGGACTGCAGCAGTTCCAAAAGGCAGCTTATCTGAAGGGCAACTTTCTCCCCGAAGTTTCCCTCCAAACCAGGTACTATTGTGATTTGGAATTTTATCATCATTGCCACTTCAGTTAAAACCCCCAAACTCTGTCACAATGTCTGGGGGGAGGAGGAGGGGGGAGCAGAAAAGAGGGGAGTGTGTGTGTCTGTGTATGTGTGTGTGTGTGTCTGTGTGTGTGTGTATCTGAGTCTCTCTGTGTATATGTGTGTCTTTGTGTGTGCTTGTGTGTCTGTGTCTGTGTGTGTCTGTGTGTGTGTGTGTGTGTGTCTGCGTCTGTGTGTGTACTTTCACCAAGTGGACTGCAGCAGTTCCAAAAGGCAGCTTATCTGAAGGGCAATTAGGGATGGGTGATAAATGCTGGTACAAGCAGCTATGCATATCTCTCATGATTGCATATATATATAAAAAAACTTGCTGAGCATTTCATTACCTTTAAACGTTGCTTTTTTAATATCTGCAGATTTCTTGAATGCTTGGAACACTAACTTCGATTTATCTTATTTGGATTTCAGGTGGGTGGACAAGGGGTGACCACATAACATTTAATGTTACTCTATTTTACTCAATTAGTCTCACCGACAGGTATAGGAACTTTAGAGCCATGAGAAGATTGACTCTTCTGAATATGGACATCTTACTTGGCTGAAAGGTTTATTCTAAATATGAAAGATGTGAATTTAAATGGCGCCTTTCATGTCTACCAGACATTTAAAAGTGATATACAGTCAGTGAATACCACTCTTACTTGGACATATCTCACTTGTTCTTTGCTGTAAATAAGTCAAATCCTGAAGATCCCTCGCGATCAACAGTGTGGGTGTCCTTACACCAAATGGAGTGCAGTGATTCAAGATGCAGCTTACCATCACCTTCTTCAGGAAACTAATTAGGTATTTAAGGAGGAATAATATATGGCCTAGCCTTTAATGCCTTTACATGAATTTTAAAGAAGTACTGTTGTAATACAGGAAATACAGCAATCCACATGTGAATTGCAAGCTCTCACAATGTAATTATAATTAGATAATCTTCATTTTTGTGACATTGATAGAGAAATAGGTAATGGGAAGAACACAGGCATAGCTGTCCTGTTGGTCTTCATCGCCTGGTTTCTCAAATGCTTTACATCCAGGCTAGTTTCAAGCAGGTTCCTCAGTTTAATGTCTCAACTAAATGACAGCACTCATAACCCCATAGTTCTGCACTGAGATATTTCTACTCAAGTTCTGGAATGGGGCTTGACCGTAGGAGCTTGTGATTTCGAAGCAACTTTACTTTCAATTGTTGCATGGCTGATACACACAATTTTAAGTGAGCTTAACCAACCAAATTCACTTCAAGATAACCTCCATTCCTTACTACACACTTATAAGAAAATGCTGACAAATATCTTATATCATCCATAACCAAGTGAAGGTCGTGCAGCACATTCTGCATTTATCAACGTCACTGTAACTTCTAGTTACTGAATGGTCAACTACTTCTTTCAGACAGTAGGGAGATCTAACTGAACATCAGAATACCATATCCAATTTCAGATATGATTCTGCTTTTGGACAAAATTTAAGAAGTCATTTTTTCAATTGTTTTTCACTCTCTTTGGGCTCTATCGCTATCTATCGTTTACTTCTCCCCCTCTGCCCTCACCCAATCTTCCACATAAATACCAGACCTTTCCTAGCTGCCATCCGTTCTGAAGAAGAATCACTGGACCTAGAACATTAACAGATGCTGCCAGACCTGCTGAGATTTTCAAGCAATTTCTGCTTTTATTTCCAATTTATCAGTCACAGTTGCAGTGTGTTTCATTTTCCAGTGGTAAAATTTGCACATCATAACACATGGGTTAATTCCAAAACACAGTCTCTTCAGACTCAAAATGTTAACTCTGTTTCTGTCTTCACAGATGCAATCAGATATGTTGTCTTTCTCCTGCTCTTACTGTTTTTATTAATATACGGCATCCTGTTCTATGTCAGCTAAAGAGCATTTATCCACACATTGCACCTTTTCATTGAGAAGAAGGTCATGAAATCTGCCAATCTCTGGTCCATTCCTCATGGCAATATCCTGACCAATCAGATTCCAGCTGTCTGGCCTGAGACTTTTCAACTAAAATTTACAGCAGTTCCCGCTGTATCTTCTCACTAATCATATTCAGCCAATAACAGTTTCTTCTCATGCTGTATTAATTAATATTCCACTTACAAATTTGTTTTCTTGCATGTCAGGCCTGATGGTACAACATGAAATCCTTTGGCTCTGTATGTCTTTTAACCATGTTGAAGTTTTGAGCTACCAAGCAATTGTTAAATTGTTAAATCCAATAAAGGTGATTGATCCAAGATTCAGACAGTACTGAGGAAGTGCTGCATTGCAGAGGTTATATTACAATCAAGCTCTTGTTTGCCAGCTCAGGTGAGTGATTCCATGGTATATTTTTAAGAAGTAAAAGACTATCTTTGATTTCTTGGGTAATATTTATCTATCAATCAATATTGTATATTGCTGGCCGTGGGAGTGCACAAATTAATTGCTACGTTTCTCAAATGACAGCACTGACTACACTTTTTTTTAGATTAGATTCCCTACAATGTTGAAACAGGCCCTTCGGCCCAACAAGCCCAAACCGACCCTCCAAAGAGTAACCCACCCAGACCCATTTCCCTCTTACTAATGCACCTAACACAATGAGCAATTTAGCACAGCCAATTCACCTGATCTGCACATCGTTGGACTGTGGGAGGAAACCAGAGCACCCAAAGGAAACACATGCAGCAAGAATGTGCAAACTCCACACAATCGCCCGAGGCTGGAATCAAACCTGGGTCCCTGGGGCTGTGAGGCAGCAGTGCTAACCACTGAGCCACTGTGCTCCAAAATGTGTTGAGGTGTCTAAGGTGCTCCATTAAGGTGTGTCCTCCTTTTTTTTATTAACTCAATGTGAAAACAGAAAGATTGAGGATAAGATTGGAAGAAGACTATCCTGAAATTTGCAATGTGAGCTCCAGCAGGTTTTAAACTCCACATCTTATCAGAAATGCCACCACCATTTCTTCCCCTCAACCTTGACCAGTTTCCTGCTCAAGCACAGTAAGAAATAACTGTTAGTTGGAAGGTACAATGGAATGACGTAATGTTGTACAGGAGGATTGAGAGAATGATCCTCAGTGCACTATTGAGTTGATCATTGGGGGAGGGGTGTTGTTGGGGTAATAGGAGTGAGGGATGGAGACAGCAATCATTCCACTTGGGTTCTGAGGAAGGAGTGCAATTTTTTGTAACCCCAGAAGGGAAGTTCAAACTGGAAAAGCACTCCTGATCCTGACTATTTGTTCTGAATTATAGACCTTGTGGAGAGACAACAACTGCTTACTGCTCATGTCTATACTTAATGTGGTATCATCAGAGGCTTATTTGCATATTTAAAGAAAGACCTCACCAGTTTCTTGCAGGAATTCTGGTTCATTACAGCAGGTTAATATTGGATCAATTGAAATCAGTATAGGGTGAAGGCTGGTAACTCCCATTAGCAGTTAAATTGACTGCTCAACCAGTTAAGCTTAGCCAGTGTTACAAATCACTTCTGATATTTTAATTAACTAAAATATTAGCTTCATTTTTAAAATTTAATAATACAGAACAGTAAACGTGACCTCAGTTATTTATTACGACAGAAGGTATAATACAATGTTAGCTCACTTTATAGTAATACAGCATACCATGAATTCTGTGCTTCCCTTTAGAAGATGTGGTTAATTTTGGATTTCATTGCCTGAGTAGTAGCTCAGAAAAAAACCATTGCCCATCCATTGCTAATATTGGGATGAAAATTCAATGTGTCTTAAAATGTGCAGGAAACTACTTTTTCAGGTGACAAAATGAAAATGGTCAATGGCAACTGATTTAATGATAACACTGATATGTGTTCCACATATGAAGTCACATTTAGAAAGAAACATTGGAGAAATGGATAACAAAATAAAGAGTTCTTTCCTGAGGGAATGACAGTCTACCTTTTTTTAAAGGAAATTCTTTGCAGAAAATCTTTGCAGAAATTTAAATAGAACAAAGGCGTAAGTCTTCAAGAATCCTGAAGACAAATTGTTAACAAGGTTAATACATCTTTTAGGGGAAAATGAAGAGGCAAGCTCTGTTGGAGTAGTTTAATGATATAAATAGAAAACTCAAAAAAAGAAACTGAGAAAGTTAAAAGATATTTGACAGAACATTACTACAAAACTCAGCATCCCCTCCTCCTCACTCTTTTCACTGTATGTATTTCCTGAATACATCCAGGAAAGCAGACATAAGGAAAGCAGACATAAAGAATGATTTGGAGATGCCGGTGTTGGACTGGGGTGTACAAAGTTAAAAATCACACAACACCAGGTTATAATCAAACAGGTTTAATTGGAAGCACACGATCTTTCGGAGTGTCGCTCCTTCATCAGATGCGGCGCTCCCAAAGCTAATGCTTCCATTTAAACTTGTTGGACGATAACCTGGTGTTGTGTGATTTTTAACTTTAGACATAAGGAAAGCAGCATTTGGCAGACACTGACAAAGAATGCTCTCTGTACAGTATTGTGTAGGCCTAAGGCTCACCCAACATTGAGAATCAGGCAACATTTACACAAAGGTGATCAGCTATGATCACTTGCTGGGCCTGAAGTACAAAGCAGTGGCTTTCTCACTTGTTTCAAGTTCAGAGAAGCTTTTTGTTTCATAGGTCTCTTTATGGTCCACTGGTTAATCCACAATTGAGCTACAATTCCTTGAATGTATCTAGCTAGTCCCAATTGTGATTGGGATAAACACAATCTTTCCACGTTTACAGCGATCTCATGTTTGGATCGGTCTAGGCACCAACACTGCTCCAGGCATATCCCTATATCTTTCTTCTTATGTCTTTACCAATAAGGTAGTTGGTACACTTTGGTGGGATCTTAGACAATCCTACATGCACCAGCAGAGTGTTGCTGCTTGCAGGTGCAATGGAATGTCTGACTTCTTGATTGAGCTGCCATTCCTTTGAAGACATAAGTGAGTCAACCAGGAAGACAAGTGAAAGCTTACTGGATTTGTAATCATTGGTTTCATCATTACCATCATCTACATAAGAAACTCCTGAAAGGTTTCAAAAAGCATAGTTATCAGGATAGGAAAGGAAGAAAGGAAAGGGAGTAACACATCTTGAATAAAGCATGTCCATGTACTTCTCTATCTCCTGCCATCTTTCAAGTTGTTCTTGTTGTTTCCTCTAAAGGCGTGACAGCTTCTAAGCATTACAAGTCTTGCTCCATTGGTTGTGACCCGTTTTCTACTGATGGCATAGGAGACTGATTTGTAGTTTAGAATAATGGATAGCGACAGAACACGGAAGAGGCTGGACTAGCCGCTATCTCTGTACGAGCTGACCAAGGCCCTCGAGTCCTTCGAAAAGAATAAAACTCTTTATTCTGCTATTCTGCTCTGTGGGACTTGATTGGCCAGGACCTGCTGGAGGTGTATGTCAGTATGCTTCGGGCAGTTACCATGAGTAAATCCATGAGGATTTACATCACCCTCATCTACAAGCGGAAGGGGGAGAATGAGGAACTCAGAAATTGGAGAACAATCTCACTGTTGAATGCAGATTACAAAATTCTGTCAAAGGTAATTGCCTACCGGGTCAGGTCTGCTCTGGGGTCGGTGATTCACCCTGACCAAACCTGTGCTGTGCCGGGCAGGAAGACCACAGAGAGTCTCGCACTCCTCAGGGATACGATCGCCTATGTGCTGGACAGAGGGTTGGAAACCTGCCTGATCAGCCTGGACCAGGTGAAAGCCTTTGACAGGACATCACACACGTATATGAGAGATGTTCTCTCCAAAATGGGCTTTGGGGAGGGAATCTGCAATTGGATAAGACTGCTCTAAACCAACGTTGTCAGTGCAGTCTCAATCAATGGGTGGGAATCAGATAGCTTCCCAGTCAGATCTGGAGTCAGGCAGGGCTGCCCTCTCTCTCCTGCCTTGTTTGAGTGCTGCACAGAGCCATTTGCCAAGTCCATCAGGAAGGATGCGAGCCTGAGAGGGGTGACTATTCCTGGCAGCGGGGGCCTGCAGGTTAAGGCCTCCCTGGACATGGATGACGTCGCCATTTTCTGCTCAGATCCGTTGTCCGTACGCAGACTCATGTGCATATGTGATCAGTTCGAACGGGCCTCAGGGGCCAAGGTAAACCGAGGCAAGTGTGAGGCCATGCTCTTCGGGAACTGGGCCGACCAATCCTCGATCCCCTTCACCGTCAGGACTGATGACCTGAAGGTGCTGGATATTTGGTTCGGAGGGGCTGGAGTGTGCGCCAAGTCTTGGGAGGAGCGTATCAGCAAAGTGAGGCAGAAACTGGGCAGATGGAAGCTACGGTCGCTCTCCATCACGGGAAAAAATACACCCAATGCCACCCACACCCTGATGGCCACCTTTGCGTGTGGCTACATCAAGCTGTGCGTGGATCCCCGGTACGCAAACACCAAGTGTCACTACGTACTGAGGTTCTACCTGTCCCCGGTGTTGCGAAGGATGGGCCTGGCCTCGCTGTCGCGGAACACTCCAAATAGTTGAACCGTTCCGTATCACCTGTCCTTCGTGGAAAAGTTTATGAAGAAAAAACCTTGACCACAAGTCCATCAGGAAGGGGTCAGCACGTAGTGTTCTTGAGATCCTTCGGGAAAAGGAGAGGGCGGATCCTATCGAGCTGTTCCCTGAGCAGACTGTCAAAGCCATTTGGCAGAATGCCTCATCGCCAGAGCTTTCCAACAAGCACCAAGACATGGCTTGGCTGGTGGTGAGAAGGGCTCTGTCCGTGAGATCCTTTATGCATGCCCGGACTCTCTGCCGCACCGCACGCTGCCCTCGAAGCGGCTGCGGGGGACGAGACTGTCAAACACCTCCTTGTGGAATGTGCCTACGCAGAAGAAATCTGGAGAGGAATGCAGTGTTGTTTGTTGAGGTTCGACCCGAGCAGCGCCGTGATGCGGGACTCCGTGCTCTAAGGCCTGTTCCCCAGGACGCACACCGAGACGAACATCAACTGTGCCTGGAGGATCATCAACTCAGTGAAGAGCGTTCTCTGGGCGGTCTGAAACCTGTTGATCTTCCAGCTGAAGGAGTTGACCCCGACTGAGTGTTGCAGACTGGCACATTCCAAGGTCCAGGACTACGTGTTGAGGGACGCG
>NC_057711.1:43389737-43414504 GCF_004010195.1 Chiloscyllium plagiosum
TAAACGTACAGACCTGTATATACAAATGATAAATTCTGATCTCTGTATGTAAATGTTTACGTATGTATGGCATGACCAACTCTATAGACCATCAAATTATTTTATGAATAAAGTATATTTTTGAAATAAAATAAAGTTTAGAATAATGGATAAAACCTGCCTTATAGCTGAAGAAATATATAAATGGGCAGAAGAATAACAGGAGTTCAGCAGTAATATCTGAACACCAATTTTAAGAGTGTCACTGCTCCATTCTTGTCTAAAAACAGAATTGAAAATCATGGAATGCTGATGCACTCACTCTCTTTACCACTCTCTCCACATCTGTAGAGGACTTTGCATTGTAATCCATATTTAAATGAACCTTCAAATTATTTAGCATTGTGGTTAATTAAGATGTATAATTTACTTTTCCAAAAGCCCAGATTGAAATAATTTCATTTGTAAGCCACAAGTTAATTCAAAGTAACTGAAATCGGACTAGGAGCAGATAATGGAGACGCAATTGAAGATTACTTGTCCTAGACCACCAGAGAGTTTAGTCTGATGTGCAGGCAGTGTAGGCAACCAAATTAACTACTTCTCTCAAGAATCAGTTCATTTCAAATCATGTCAATAAATGATTTAATCTGAACAATGTAAAGTGTCACCTGTTCATTGCTTTTTCTAATTTTTTAGGTTAGTGCGAATGTTCACAAGAAATAGGTTTTTTTAACTTCATTCTGTCAACAATCTTTGAATGTTGCAAACAGAAAACGTCTATTGTGCCTGTGTCAGCTCTTCAGAAAAACTGTCTGAATAGGGTAGGTACCCTGTTTCACTCTATAAATTTGTTCCCTTCAAATGCCTTTGAATATTGGGCAATATTTCAGGCAATGCATTTCAGATCACAACATCTCAGCCTCACCGTGTCTCCTCATAACTGAAGTTCTTCTGCCCTAGTAAAATACTAATAAATCTTGTCTTAACCTTGTCTAGGGCCTTGACATCCTTCCTATGGGGTCCTGACCAGAATTTAAAATAGTATTTCATCTATGATCTAACAAGGTTTTGCAAAGGTTCAGGATAATTGCCTTGTTTTTGTATTCCATTGTTTTATTGAGAAAGCCAAAGCTCCAACAGTTTCTTTTTAAAAATATTTTCAATATTTCCTACATCTGCAAAGATATCTGTCACATTCATCGTTCCTGAACTGCATTTAAAATTATGTTAGTTGGTTTATAATATTTCATCCCATCTTCTGACTAAAATTTATCACTTCACACTTCTTAATGTTAACTTTAGTTATATTAACATGAAAGCATAAAAGCGTAGTAAATAAGAGCAGGAGTAGGACATTTGGCCCTTTTGGTCTGCTCTTAATTGGTTGTGATCATGGCTGATCATTCAACTCAACAGCCTGTTCCTGTTTTTCCCCATATCCTATAATTGCTTTAGCCCAAGTGCCTTTTTCAGAAGTCTCTCCATGTCCTTCTTAAATTTTCTAGTATGTTTACTACATTTGGAGTTTCTTATCTGAAAATTTTGAAATTATGTCCTGAATTTGTGCTCTGGACAAAGTCCACATTATTCACATATTTCAAGTATGCTCAGGTATTCCAGCCCTGAGCATTATGGAACTCTATTACCCGTTATTTGAGCAATCCTCATCACTGCACCACTCTGTATGAGGTAGTCTGCACCATTTCTCACCTCGGATTAGGTTTGCTGCCACCATGCTCTTCTTTTGCAGGAATCTACAGGACCCATTTGATTTGGTGTGGTAGAGGAAAACTACATAGTAGTTTCATGAGAATAAACTCTTGTCTTAAATTTGTCTTTTATTGCATGTTAGCAACTATATATAAGTTACACTGATGTAATGTTACTGAGGATATGGGGAGGACATTTTTGATCCTAAGCTGATCTTTCATCAGATCCTTTAGAAAATGTCACAGCTGGTGGTGCATAAGGCACTCTTCAGAATGAACTCTTATAAGGCATCTGCCAAGTGTTTTTGTCCCCTCATTTTTACCAATATACATTTACCACTTTCCATATTGTCTCAAGTATCTGACTTCACAAATTCAGGTGGTCTGGGGTTTCACTACTCTTCCAGAATACATCCTCTGAAAGATTGGTTGCTCTCTGGAATGAAGACCTCTTAACTTTGATTCTGTCATAGAGTCATATAGTCCTAGAGATATACAGCATGGAAACAGACCCTTCCGTCCAACTCGTCCATGCCGACCAGATATCCCAACCCAATCTAGTCCCACCTGCCAGCACCCGGCCCATATCCCTCCAAACCCTTCCCCCACTCCAGTGAAGAGACTTTGTCCATTTATTCTATCCATGTCCCTCATGATTTTATAAACGTCTATAAGAGCACCCCTCAGCCTCCAACACACCAGGGAAAACAGCCTCAGCCTATTCAACCTCTCCCTATAGCTCAATTCCTACAACATTCATGTGGATCGTTTCTGAACCCTTTCAAGTTTGATAACATCCTTCCAATAGGAAGGAGACCAGAATTGCACGCAATATTCCAAAAGTGGCCTAACCAATGTCCTGTAAAGTCTCATCATGACCTCTCAACTCCTGTACTCATTACTCTGACTAGTAAAGGAAAGCATACAAAACACCTTCTTCACTATCCTATCTACCTGCTATTCCACTTTCAGGGAGCTATGAACCTGTACTCCAAGAACTCTTTGTTCAGCAACACTCCCTACGAGTTCAAAGTTTGGGTGAAGATTTGTAGCTCGGGTGCTCGTTGTTGTGGTTCTGTTCGCCGAGCTGGAAATTTTTGTTGCAAACGTTTCGTCCCCTGTCTAGGTGACATCCTCAGTGCTTGGGAGCCTCCTGTGAAACGCTTCTCTACTCGTGATAGTTGGTCGTGTCGTTTCTTGGCTAGTTGATGTTCATGGATGCGGATCTTTAGCTGTCTTCCTGTTTGTCCTATGTAGTGTTTTGTGCAGTCCTTGCATGTGATTTTGTACACTACATTAGTTTTGCTCATGCTGGGTATCGGGTCCTTCGTTCTGGTGAGTTGTTGTCTGAGGGTGGCTGTTTGTTTGTGTGCTGTTATAAGTCCTAGTGGTCGCAGTAGTCTGGCTGTCAGTTCTGAAATGCTCCTGATGTATGGTAGTGTGGCTAGTCCTTTGGGTTACGGCATGTCCTCTTTCCTTCGTCTTTCTCTTAGGCATCTGTCGATGAAATTGTGCGGGTATCTGTTTTTGGCGAATACATTGTACAGGTGTTCCTCTTCCTCTTTTTGCAGTTCTGATGTACTGCAGTGTGTTGTGGCCCTTTTGAATAGTGTCTTGATGCAACTTCTTTTGTGTGTGTTGGGGTGGTTGCTTTCATAGTTCAGGACTTGGTCTGTGTGTGTGGCTTTCCTGTATACCTTTGTGGTGAATTCTCCACAACTCACCAGAAACTGACAACCGGAAGCGGCAGGGACAGGCCACTATAAATGCCGGAGGAAACACCACAGAAGCGCTTCACAGGAGGCTCCCAAGCACTGAGGATGTCACCTAGACAGGAAACGAAACATTTGCAACAAAAATTTCCAGCTCGTCGAACAGAACCACAACTCCCTAGGACTTTACCATTAAGTTTGTAAGTGCTTTCCCAAAATGCAGCACCTTGCATTTATCTAAATTAAACTCCATCTCCCAATCCTCAGCCCATTGGCCCATCTGATCAAGATCCTGAGGTAATCTTCTTCGCTGTCCACTACACCTCCAATTTGGGTGTCATCTGCAAACGTACTAACTATATCTCCTATGCTCACATCCAAATTAATTATATAAATGACGAAAAGTAGTGGACCCAGCACCAATCTTTGTGGCACTCCAATCTGAAAAACAGCCCTCCACCACCATCTTCTGTGTTCTACCTTTGAGCCAGTTCTGTATCCAAATGACTAGTTCTCCCTGTATTCCCTGCCAAGGTTAGCAATCTAACCTTGCTAACCAGTCTTCCATGGGGAATCTTGTCAAATGCCTTACTGAAGTCCATATAGATCACTTTCACTGCTCTGCCCTCATCAATTCTCTTTGTTAAGAGGATTCTTAATCAAGTGTTTTTAATCAAACTCAATCAATTTTGTGAGGCATGATTTCCCACGCACTAAGTCATGTTGACTATCCCCAATCAGTCTCTGGTGGTGTGAATCTGAAAGTCCCTTTCAACCTTTTATCTCTTGGATTTCTTTTGTAAAATACATATTTCCTACTGAAACCAGTAATTTCTCATTGTAACAACGACAGGACCTTCTAATATATATTTTCTTAGCTTTCAGGAAATTTCTTCTTCCTAACTGTATCCTGGTTCTATGGATATTGTCAGTAATGGCTTTGATAGGATTCTATACACCACATGTTGAATGTATATCAGTCGGCCTTTATTCTCTGTCTGCCAGTGTAGCAGCCTCCTGCCTGCTAAAATGCAGATAGATTGCTAACTTGGCCAAAATGCAAGAGATACTGGGTACATTGGCCAAGTAAAACTCTGAAATCACAAAACCCATACTGTAGGCACATTGCAAACTCAGCAGCCAGGTGCTAATGAC
Source organism: Chiloscyllium plagiosum (assembly GCF_004010195.1). Lineage (NCBI taxonomy): Eukaryota > Metazoa > Chordata > Chondrichthyes > Orectolobiformes > Hemiscylliidae > Chiloscyllium > Chiloscyllium plagiosum. The sequence continues at coordinate 43,394,296 of NC_057711.1, forward strand.
ATTAACATAATGTAAAAGGCAAAAGTTATCCTGGACAGACATACGTCAACAACTCGTCCACTAAACAAAGGAGGGCCCAAACAAAAAGGCACTGGGTCATGCTACCCAAAGAAATAAACAGCTGCATGCCATACAAATGATTGTCATTGTTTTAAACTATTAAGTGAGTCTCCCTAATTGGCCAGAACTGTAGAATGTTCCAGATAACTATCTAAAAGATATAATAATGGTGTTCATCTGTAGACTGCTCTCTTGAATCTTCTGGAGGCTTTCAGAGGAGACCAGCATGGCAAGAGGCAGAGACCAGCTGACCAACCAGAGAAAGAAAGAGAGAGGAAGAAAGCTGCTTCATAGACCCAGAGAGAGAGGCAGAAAGAGGGTGACTGTGTCAATCTACAAGGGACTTGAGAAGTATTGTAAGCTTAAGGGATGAAATAAGATGAGAGATAGTATGTATGGCATTAAATATTATTGTAATTTGTTTCCTAATAAAATTGGGACAGTTTTGCATTGGTACCCGCTTGTGTTCATATTAATTTAAATGCTTCAGTATTGTGGGACAGCAGAGCAAATTCACTCATAACATTCTGGCCAGAGTTGTCTAACTTGTTTAAGGAGGAACTAGACAACACCAGTAAATCTATGTTGAATGATATAGAAACTTTGATTTATTGAATTAGCTCTTTTGCTTTTACTGATGTAACATTTCTGAAGAAAGGTCACTGGACACAAAATGTTAACTCTGATTTCTCTCTGTAGAAGCTGCCAGACCTGCTGAGTTTTTCCAGCAATTTCTATTTTTGTTTCTGGTTTTCTGCATTCACAGTTCCTTTGTTTTTTTTTTATTTTGCTTTTACTGATCTTTCTATTGATGAAATGACCATGTTCATTTCCTCTGTCCTGCTTTTTGAAGATTACTTCTCACTTTACATAACCTTTTACCTAGGATTCTGGATTAGTGGTGCTGGAAGAGCACAGCAGTTCAGGCAGCATCTAAGGAGCTTCGAAATCGATGTTTCAGGCAAAAGCCCTTCATCAGGAAAGATAAACTGCCCATTGGCTATTTGGCTTCCAGTGTTTTCTCACAAACATTGCAGATTTTGCAATCTGAATTCTCTTCGATATTGAGAGTAGTGGAAAATATTTCTGCCAATCCTGTATAGTTGCTGTTGCATAATGAGCCATCAGTTTATCAATGCCCTTGGAGATCTCTAGCCACGACACAGCTGGCTGAGCTCTGGCTCTATATCTGCCATTCCCCAAGTTTCCCAGATGTATCCCAGGACAGGTGCATGAATAGGAAATTTTTAGAAGGATATGGGCCAAAAACAGACAAATGGAGCTAGTTTAGTTTGGGAAACCTGGTGGCATCGATGAGATGGACTGAAGGATCTGTTTCCATGCTGCATGACTCTATGACTGTAAACTCTTCCTCAAGTGATGCTGGATTAACCAGTCTTCTATTGTACACCAGTATGTCATCTTCAAGTGTGAAAAGCTGTTGGTAGTCAAAATATATCCCACCACCAACCCACTGGCTAATCTTGGACACAACACAGATGAATAGTGAGATGGTCATAGTTTCTCTTCTTTTAGCGTAGTATTAGGTTGAGCCAATTATGGTTTTCTGGCCAATATCTTACATTGAAAGTATGAAATAATTTTTTTATGCCAACATAGCAAATCTGAAAGGATTCTGCCTTTTGTTTAAGTTCCACTATAAATAAAAGGACCCCATGAAATTTTCTATCCATTGTCCTTTTTCATACCTAGCTGTTTCTGGAACAGTTCTTTCTTGATTTTACCTAGATTGACTCCTTTCACTACTTGAAGAAGAATCAGGTCAAGACACCTATATATACTCAACAGTGAGAATTCTTGATTCTGAAATATGTGTACATTTTGTACAATCGGATACTCCTTGTATTGAAGAGTTGTTTGTAGCAAACCTTCAATCTAAGTGATATACCTCCTGGACCATGTAGATACACTCTTCTTGGCTGGAGGGCATTTTCAACAATGATTAACTGTCTGATAATATAATAGCACCTGTTCCTGAATCATGGGCAAAATCTTTACAGAGAAGGAAATCTACCATCCTTACCTGGCTACATGTGACCTCAGACCCATGGAAGTGTAATTGACTTTCAACTGCCCTGTGAATTGTTTTAGCAAGCTATTCAGTTCAAGTGCAATTAGAGATGGGCAATAAATACTAATCCAGTAATATTCCATAAATGGACTACAAAACAGTGACATGCCCATTAACTAAATGGCTTCTTGCTTGAAAGGTCCAAAGCACCCATTTCCCATAGGACTACTTCAGGTTTTTCATTCTTTGGTGACTGTTACACCTTGTTATCTTATTAATCTCTTTGTGTGTAAATATTTAACTGCTTGCTTTTTTTTGTGCCTATGTCTTAATTCAGCACATTTTCTGAAAGTAATCTACTTTGTTACAGATAAAGCATTTCTTTTTAAAAGCTGTGTCTATGAAATTTCCTTGTTCCGCGGCAATGACAAGGATCTTTAATACCTGGTGTCTGCCCTATTCGCTGTGAGTTTCTCACTTATGTCCTTTGTGGATGTATACCTGAAATACAGAAAGAATTCCACTGATCTACTGTGATAGGATTGACCTTATCAACAATTCCAACAAAAATTCTGTTTCTGATTTTAACTCATCCTATTCAAAGTTTCCACTAATCCACCGAAGTAATTAATGAGAACATCTATGCACACCTGGGATCTATCAAAATTTGCTCTTCAAGAATTTTACTTGTTCTGAGATGAAAATAATTGTCAAGGGCTTGCAGTTCTTCTTCGGAAGTGTTCATTTCTTCTTTTACATCTTGGTTCATTATGATATCATAAGCTATACTCTCAACTGTATATACAAATCCATGAATATGTTCAGCTTCTGATCTAGTACTAACTTGGAAGCTATTCTGTAGCTAAGATTGTTTTCTCCAGATATCTAATTCTGCGTTTTATTTGGCCCATTTCTGAAATTAAATCTTCCTGGCATTTAGATTAGATTACATTACAGATTAGATTACATTACAGTGTGGAAACAGACCCTTCAGTCCAACAAGTCCACACCGACCCTCCGAAGCGTAATCCACCCATATCCCTACATTCACCCCTTACCTAACACTATGGGCAATTTAGCATGGCCAATTCACCTGACCTGCACATCTTTGGACTGTGGGAGGAAACCAGAACACCCGGAGGAAACCCACGCAGACACCGGGAGAACGTGCAAACTCCACACAGTCAGTCACCTGAGGCGGGAATTGAACCCGGGTCTCTGGTGCTGTGAGGCAGCAGTGCTAACCACTGTGCCACCGTGCTGCCCACATATTATCTCTGATGTAATGCCTTCCAATTGTGATTATTTATTTCACTTGCTTACACAGCCATATTTTTGCAATATTTGCAGTGTGGTTGTTAGTCCAGCTACCAATAGCATCAAACTGGAAGGTTCCCAGTTTCTTGAGGGTGAAAGACAGGATTCAAATTATTCACATTTTGCTGGTTAAAACGGCAGATTTCTGTCTTTATTGCACCACTACCTGTGGCTTTAAAAATGATTCCTGTTTTCCAAATGGCCTTACTAAATGAATCCTCTTTATTGATATCTGCACCAGTCATGGTATTTTTTTCTGGCTAATTCCAACTGTCTGCAGCTTTCATAATAATCCTTACTTCTTTCATGATATTTCATGAATGAGTTCCTGCATTGCAAAAGATGCTTTGAGCCTTTACTACGTTTTTAGTAATGATTCTCCTGGCTCTTTTGTAATCTTAGTAAAGTCTCCCAACATTTTTCTTTCATTAGACCTTGTCATCTTAGGCTTTGAAAATGCTCTGTTATCACTTTAGTGCTGCCTTTGTAACATGCCCAAGTATTGACCTCAATTTGAATTGCTACTGTAGCCCCTTGCTTTCCCTCTGAGCTGAGCTTCGTAGTGCCCATTTGCTATGGTGACAATGATTGATCTTGAGTGCAAGTGCTATTCTGTGCAGTAATTCTGCCCCAGGGGATTGCACAGTGGTGGGGGCGGCATGGTGGCTCAGTGGTTAGCACTGCTGCCTCACAGCACCAGGGTCCTAGGTTCAAATCCAGCCTCAGGCAACTGTCTGTGTGGAGTTTGCACATTCTCCCCATGTCTATGTAGGTTTCCTCCAGATGCTCTAGTTTCCTCCCACAGTCCAAAGATGTGCAGGTCAGGTGAATTGGCCATGCTAAATTGCCCATAGTATTAGGTGCATTAGTCAGTATAAATATAGGGTAGGGAAATGGGTCTGCGTGGGTTTCTCTTCGGAGTGTCAGTGTGGACTGGTTGGGCTGAAGGGCCTGCTTCCACACTTGGGAATCTAATCTAATCTAATTATTTAAAACTTTTCCTCTGCTCACAAGCATTTTAACTTTGGTCAAACAGTCTTCCATGTCGACTCCCTCTCTGGCTGAATTCTGATTCACAATTGCTTCTACAGATAACTGGCACCCACTGCAATCTACAACTGCCTTGCAGTGACGATGACTACAGACCAAGGTTGCAAAAGGTAAGGTTCAGGTCACGTAAATAATATTAATATATTGATTAGCCAGAAATGGGAATGAAAGGTGAGAAAGAAGAATTAAAGTTTCAACTGTACCAACTAGTTATCATTTCAGATCTGTATATATCACTTTTAAATGATTTACTACCAGCACTTGCCAGTTCAATTTGCAATCCTATTTAGCAATAGGATAGAGTTTTGAAATAAAATACAAACACAGTGGACATGTGCCTTTGCTGAGTGAGACAATCTTCACAGAGGTAATTTTCACCTATAGTTGAAAATCATGATACAATTAATAAGTTTAATCAAGGAAGGAATAGTTTTCTATGAGATATGTGTTATACATCATTGCAAGGATGGTCTTTTCCCAGCAAGACATTCAAAAAGAAGGTTTAATTTAGGATCACACAATGATGAAATGCAACTTGACCTCACCACCATCAGTCTTGACTAGTACACTGTTGCAACATTATCAGACTGTTTCTCCAATATCCAGTACTGGATGTTCCCTCAACAATATTTGTTCCCTGGCTATTAAGTTCATTCCTCTCTCTGCCAACTGTTTGAGACTAAAATAAACTATTCCTCCCTTATGTGATGTACGTCCCTGCATTAATAACACAGAGGTACCTGTTGGCACCTATATGACCAGTCTGAGGTAAATGTTCATTTAAAACTACAAAACGATTAACTCGAAAAACTTCCCATAATGTGAATGAAGAACCTGATCTGCTGTTTTCGGAGTAATTTGACAGACCTGCTCAATTTGGCAGACCTGCTTCTGTCTCATCAGCATCCATTACCCTCTCAGCCTCAGTGCCAGAACATCCTAATAATGGTCTTTGCAAAGTCAAGAACCCTTAACAGTCTGGTAGTGGCCAAAAGTCTGACTCCCCCTTCTCATCAGCAATGAACACAAGTTTGCTTTGTGATAACAACAAAATCAGATCATTTCTGTGGCAGAGTTCAAACTGGATCAAACCAATTCTGGCAGTAATTCACTTCCACTGGAAAGCAGGCAGTCAGTTCCCCAATAGTCTGTTGGGACAATGGAGTTATGTGGGGGTGGGTGCAGGAGTGTGAAGGAACATTAAGGTATTCAAGATCATGAGAAAACTGGACAGAGTAGATGGGACTATATGTGCCCGCTCATGAAAGGATTAAGAATGAGCGTGTACTAATTAAAATTAGCAAATAAGCAAGAGTGATGAAGGGAAACAACATTCTCACACAGTGAGTGATTAAGATTCAGAATGCACTATCGGAGATTAAGGTAGAGGTGGGGTTCAGTTAAAGTGTTCAAGAGAAAATCAGACTTTTCCCTGTAAGGAGAGAATATTACAATTACTTGATAATGAGTATGATTATTTGCCGAGGAAATTTCATGTCATTGGCCATAGGCTCTGTGTGTCCTTGTGTGGCTGATGAGCTCAATCCTAGAACTACATCTCTGACTGTACATTTTGTAGATGCTTCCAGGAAGTGGAATTAACCCTTGACCTTGAGATTGCTGGTATTATTTTCTTCAGTTCCTTTTTTGTACTTCCTCCTGCCAAAGGGTGTTCTCAAAGTAATTGTGTCCCCTCATGCAGGAATTTCCAAGTCAGTTTCTTCTGAAGAAGACTCTCACACATTGACACCTGTGTTGCATTATCATCATAACATCATTGTATCATAGCATATGATAAATGGTATAAAGACCTCAGTCTCCACCTTAGCTGGAATGATTTAATGTTAGCCCAGACATGTGCTTGTGAATCCATTTGCATATAATAGGTAACTAGTAAATATCTGTTGGATGGTCCAATACACAATGTCTGGATCCAGTTTCCGATGTTATAAGCACAGCCACATCAGATAAAAAAAAACTCAGCTGGAGACAAAGTTCATTGCGGGCTAGAGTTTACTTATAGGCAGATTTCTGACTCCATGATTTGGAGCTGCCATGAATTATGTCTCCTCCCAAAACTGGCTAACTTTGTGGAATTACCAGGATGCCAAAAAATTTCATTCATACAATGGAATAGGCAAGGTCAGGTTTAACGGATGGGGACTCACTGTCTGCCCTCTTATCCTGCACCTTTAAAATGTTCACGTAATGAGAATACTTTGAACAGTTCTGACATTGACCATTAAAATGAACAGGAAAATGCAGTTCACAAAGCATGCGCCACCAACAAAACAGTAACATTACGTGCAGTTGTTAATATTGTTGCTTTCATTTCCAAAGAAGTCACATCAGACTCAAAGCAATATCACTGGTTTTCTCTAAACAGATGCTACCAGACTGCCTGAGTTTCTCCCGTACTTTCTCCAGCATTGGCAGTATTTGCTCTTATGCAGACATCACTTGTTGGATTCAGCCATTTAATTAACACCATTCCCATCGATTCTTCTAATTAGCACTTCCTTCTATCTATCCTTTTCAGGAAAGAAAACATTTGAATTATTGTCATGGAGCTCTATTGGCAGGAATAACTAATTTACAGTCTTGACCACACCTTGCTTTTCAATTTGTACTCTACTAATTTAACTAGATTTTTACTGAGCTACTCTCCCACAACATGCATGTGATGTTTAGTTACCTGGTGACCTTCATTTTCTGGCAATTTGATACATGATGTCATTTACTGCTTGTGCAAATATGCACAACTAAATGGATAACACAGACCTTCCCTTTCAGAGTTATTTTGACTTATCAGTTGCTTAGTTCTCCATAATCAGAACTGAAGTATCAAGCCATTCACAACAATAACAATGATTCTCACAGTACTATTGTATATGTGCCAAATAAATTGAATCACAGAATTTTTACTGTGCCAAAGGAGACAAATAGCCATCATGTCTGCATTTGCTCTTCAAATGAGAACTATGACTTCATGTCTTCCTTCTTCCAGTCACCCTAAACATTGGTATTACTTAAATGATCATTATAAAATAACGAAAAAACATTAAACAAAATTTACTGAACACTGTTTACTTAGTTGGCTGGATGGCTAGTTTGCAACACTGGGTTTTATCAACAGTTTGAGTTCAGTTCCTGCATTGACTGAGGTTATCATGAAGAACTCTCCTTATCAACCTTTCCCATTGTCTGAGGCAAAGTGACCCTCAAGTTAAACTAGTTCTCTCTCTCTAATGAGAGAGTAGCCCTATGGTCTATAAGAACTATGGTCATTTACATTTACCTCATGAAGGAGTCAAAAAGCATTTTAAGATGATATGTTATTTTAAGTCATCTGGCAGCTTCTCAAAAATAGTTTTATTCACAATTAGTGAATTTCCATTTTTAACACAAGGAATAAGATCATGAAGTAATTTGACTGAAAACTTTTATCAAATAACTGCCCTCGTTGTCAAGAATATGTAGACAATGACAATGCCCTATGGTCTGCATATTAAACAAAACTATATGCCGGTTTTGACCAGAAATTTTGTGCCAAGTCTGATGATAGAGAATTGGCAATGGCATAGGCCTCTGAACCTGGATGTAATAGTCAAGAATCTGCACATTAGTTACAGATGAATGAAGTTCATCCTGTGTTGGAACTGAAGTGTCTTTGAGCAGCAGTATTTGTGACTGAGGATACTCCCATAGTACACACACCTAAGGTGTGCTCTGTTCACCCCAAATAGACGAAGGGTACATAAATATGGACCAACCCACTTCTTCCTGACACCACACCCTATTACATCACCATCTTCATGGTCAAAGGGAAAAAAAATTGTTAAACATTGTAATATTGAAGGCAATGGCCTACTGGTGTTATTTCTAGACTGTTAATCCAGAGACCCAGGCAATGTTTTCAGGAACTGGGTTCAAATCCCACCATGAGAGATGATGGAATGGAATTCAATAAAAATAAATCTGAACTTAAAAGTCTAATGATGACCGAGGGGAAAATAACTCATCTGGTTCACTAATGTCCTTTAGGGAAGGAAACTGCTTCCTTACTTGGTCTGGCCTGTATGTGACTCCAAACTCACAGCAATGTGGTTGACTCTCAACTGCTTTCTGGGCAATTGGGGATGGGCAATAAATGCTGATCTAGCTGATGATGCCCAAACTCCTTGAATGAATGAAAAAGAAACCTGGAATATCAGAGTAATCAGGGATAATCTCAAGACTATCCTTAAAAGAACTGAAATCATATCAAGTCAGTTATCAAAACTCCCAAATGACATCAACATCCTCAGTGAGGTCAGCCTTCCCAAGCAGTTCAAGGACCAAGCAGAGGTAAACATTTTCTGCTGGAAATGCTAATAGTGCTCTTCATATCCATGGAATCAATTCTACCAGCCATATTAAGATCTTGAATGCACTGCATGAATTCCCAAATTTTATGATTATATTCCCTACAATATGGAAACAGGCCCTTCAGCCCTACAAGTCCACACTGACACTCCGAAGAGTAACCCACCCAGACCCATTCCCCTAACCAAATTTACGCCGACTAATGCACCTAACACTATGGGCAATATAATATGTCCAATTCACCTGACCTGCACATCTTTGGATTATGGGTGGAAACTGGAGCACCCGTAGGAAACCCACGCAGAAATGGGGAGAATGTGCAAACCCCACACAGACAGTTGCCCAGGGTGGGAATTGAACTGGGTCCCTGGTGCTGTGAGGCAGCAGTGCTAACCACTGAGCCACCTAAGTGAAGAGATCACCTATAATGAAGCCGTAATCCATCATCAGTATTTATGTCCTGATCTTTGATTCAGTTGAAGATATTAAGGAAGAGTTCTGTAATGATGTAGATGATGTGTTCAATGTTCTCCTCCAAGTACTTGGGGACTATAATGAGGGGAACATGCCATTAAGAAAATTGGGTGGGAATAATCAATGCAATGTTATCCGTGACTGACGTAGTGTTCTCAGCTTGACCTTATTTTAATTAACAACAACATATATCAGCAGTAAGAATACAAAACCATAAGGAGGTTCCCTAGATCCTAGCACTGACACTTCTTGGATTATGTAATTGTTCAAGCAATTGTCTTTCAGACTTAATTCATGTGAAGGTCTGATGTCTGCTGGACAGATTATCAGCTCATTTAGCCACTTTTGCACATCCAGTTAACAACAAAACCTCACAAGACCAAAGGGTCCAAGATGAAAAGAATCATTTTCTTAGCCCTACAGCAGCCGACTAAAGGGAGGAATTCCAAGTGCAGCTCATCGCCAATCTGGATATCTTTCACATGTCCAACTCAATGTCAGAAACAGAAGGATGAGATAAAGTCAGTTGTACTAGACTCCTGTTTTCAGACCATTGAGTCCAAGCGTTATCATCTCCAGACTGGTGGAGATACTGAAATATTTAACACCCTGGAACCAGATCAGCTGCCTTGATTGCCTCACAAAACAGCCCAAGGTCATAAACCAGGAAGATAACAATTCAACAGCTTAAAGTTAATGACCAAAGCATATTCCTGTAGATCAAGGGCGTATGCTAGGAAGAGAAAGCCCAAGTGATCCAACAATATGCTTGACTATCATGACAAGAAATGCTTTTTTTGAAACTACTAGAACCATCTGCACAAAAAGTCACCTTCATTCATAGGATGATATTTCTTCTTCGAGATGATAATGTCAATTTTCAATGTTCGAAAGAATATTTCGGAACATTAGAGTGATCCCTCAGGGCTGTCCCACCATTCTAGATTATGGCTGATCATTTATGTTGACCCTGTGTTCCCATGCTATCTTCAAATACTTTGATGTCATTAGTAACTGGAAATTTATCAATCTCTGCTTTGAAATGAATGATTGAACTTCCACAGTACTCTGGGTCGAGAATTCCAAAGATTCACCACCTTCTGAATGAAAAAGATTAATTTTTAACGAAAATTGTTAATGCTTTGTGGACATTGCTGGTTATACCGCCAAATGTTACCTACTCCTAATTGCACATGATTTGAATGCAGAAAAATTACAGGAAAACTTCAGCAGGTCTCGTAGTTCTCTCTCTCTCTCTCTGGTCTCCATCTCCATCTGTTATTTACTCCCTTCCCCTCCCCCTTCCCTCCTAACCCTGGTCTTCAGCATCAAGATCACCTTTTCCTATGTATAATCAGTGCTGGTCACTGGACCCAAAACATTTATTCTGCTTTCTATCCAGAAATGCTGCTAAACCTGCTGAGCTTTTCCAGCAATTTTTATTTTGGTTCATATCACCAGCATCAATAGTTCTTTGTTTCCTGAACTGAATAGTTGCATGGCTAAATCAGAATATTATTAAGAGTTGAAAATGTGTTGCTGGAAAAGTGCAGCAGGTCAGGCAGCATCCAAGGAGCAGGGGAATCGACGTTTCAGGCATGAGCCCTTCTTCAGGAATATAACAAGAAGATTCAACATCTGGCTGGTTTTGAAAGTTGAATTTTGGTAATTCTTAATTGGGGGTTTTATCAGATTAGTATTGTAAGATAGGTTAGAGGAAGGAGTTGTAAGTAGTTGTTAATTAATTCTTCTCGGTTATACTTCAAGAAATAAAATTGTTAATTTTTACTTTAAATAGTCCTTGGCCTCTCAAATTTTCACAGATTACTGCAAAGATTAAATCTTTTCTGTGTTGCTCATTTAAATTAAGCAGGAGAGTTTACTCCATATCGTAACAATTGGAATCAATATAGGCTGTTTCCAAAGTCCTTGCACAACTTTGAATTTTAAAATCTTTGGATTTATATATGATATCGGCACACTTTAAATTGAATATGTTAAGATAATTCATGCATGGACTCAAATCCCACCACAGCAGGGGTTAAATTCAATATTTGCAAACCATTTGGAATAAGTAGCCAGCATTAGTAAAATCTATCCTGAAACCACTGTTTTGTAAAAGCTAATGAGCTTCATCGATAGCTTTTAGATCAGGAAACTTAAAAACCTTAAATTAAAGCAAACTGCTACAAATACCAGAACAAAGTTGAAAGTACTGAAGAAACTTGAACCTGTGCTTCTTGCTGCAGAGGTAGGGACCCTTCCACTGCACCATTAGGGCCCCAGACCTTGTGAACATCAAAGAACCTGGATAAATGAATACAGATGAAAGCAATTCATTTTAAACAATCTCAGTACTAAAAGAATGAATTTCTGTGACCTGGGTGCGCAGGTGCATAGTTCCTTGAAAGTGCAGTCACAGGCAGACAGGATGGTGGAGAAGGTGTTTGCACACTTGCCTTCATTAGTCAGTGCATTGTATATAGGAGTTAGGATGTCACGTTGCGGCTGTACAGGATATTAGTGAAGTGAGGATACTTTTAGAATATAGCATACAATTTTGGTTGACCTGCTTTAGGAAGGATGTTGTTAAACTTGAGAGAATGCAGAAAAGATTTATAAGGATGTTGCTGGGCCTGGAGGGTCTGAGCTATAGTAAGACGATGAATAGACTGAGGCTTTTTTCCGTTGAGCGTCAGAGGCTGAAGGGTGACCTTACAAAAGTTTATAAAATCAGGAGGGGCATGGTTAGGGTGAATAGCCAAAGTCTTTTTCCTCGAGTGAGTGAATCTGGAATGAGAGGACATAGATTTAAGGTGAAAGGGAAAGAATTTAAAAAGGATATGAGGACAACCTTTTCATGTAGAGGATCATGTGTGTATGAAACAAGCTACTGGAGGAAATGGTGGAGGTGAATACAATTACAATATTTAAAAGGCATCTGGATGGGTATATAAATAGGAAGGGGTTAGAGGGATATGAGCCACATGTTGGCAAATGGGATTAGGTGGATTAGGATATCTGGTTGGTGTGGACCATTTAGACTGAAGGGTCTGTTTCTCTGCTGTATGATTCTATGACACTATGAATCTATGTGTTCTCCAAGGCCTTGATCCATGGAACAAATGTAAAGAAGAGGAAATAGATAAGATGTCACAATGAATGAGTGAAAAGATAAGACACAGGAGGAATTGCAGGCGTTACATCTACATTTAACCACATGAAAACACATCCAAAGTTTCAATCATTGAAAAGCTTGGATAATAATTGATAGATCTTCATTTGATAGGTAGAGTCATACAGCACAGAAACAGACCTTTCAGTCTAAATAGTCCACACTGACTATGTTCCTAAACTAAATTAGTTCTACTTGCCTGCATTTGGCCCATATCCCTCCAAGCCTTTCCTCTTCCTGTAGTTATCCGAATGACTTTTAAGATACTGCATTAAAAATTTATTAGCTATACCATAAGATGTTAACTAAATTCCTGAGGAAGGGCTCTTGCCCGAAACGTTGATTCTCCTGCTCCTTGGATGCTGCCTGACGTGTTATGCTTTTCCAGAACCCCACTCTCGACTTTGATCTCAAGCATCTGCAGTCCTCATTTTCTCCTGGACGATCTGTCCTTGCCCACTCATTTAATTTATTGGTCACACTTTGAAAACTCTTTTGTAGCATTCACACAAATTGCTTTCCATCCTCTTTTGAAACACCGGCCAAGCTGATTGAATATATTTGGTCGTGGTCTTTAATATAGACTATTAGTAACTGAGGATCCAGCATTGATACATGTAACACTTCACTGGTTACTGTTCGTCAATATGAAGATGAGCAATTTCTCCTGACTCTCAGATTTCTCTTGGTTAGCCAATCCATATCCATGTTGATAATTTTAATTGTCGAAAAGTGTGGTCCTGGAAAAGCACAGCTGGTTAGGAAGAGCGGGAGAGTTGATGTTTCAAGCATAAGCTTTTCATCAGAAATGAGGAGGGGCCCAACGGGGCTGAGAGATAAATGTGAGGAGGGTGGGGCTGGGGGGAAGGTAGCTGTGAATGCAATAGCTAGATGAAGGTAGTGGTGAAGGTGATAGATCAGAGAGGACAGTGAAGCAAATAGGTGTGAAGGAAGATTGACAGGTAGGACAATTCTAGAGGGCGGTGCTGAGTTGGAAGTTTGGATCTGGGCTAAGTTGGGGGGAGGAAAAATGAGGAAACTGGTGAAGTCAACATTGATCCCGTGCGGTTCGAAGTTCCCATGGCAGAAGATGAGGCGTTCTTCCTCCAGGCGTCAGGTGGCTAGAGTTTGGCCATGGAGGAGGCCAAGGACTTGCATGTCCTTGCCAGAGTGGGAGGGGGATTTGAAATGTTCGGCCACAGGGCGGTAGGGTTGATTGGTGCGTGTGTCCCAGACATGTTCTCTGAAACATTCCGCAAATTGGAATTGTGTCTCCCCAATGTAGAGGAGGCCATAATAAGAGCAACATACACAGTAGATGACATGTGTGGAGGTACAGGTAAATCTCTGTTGGATGTGGAAGGATCTTTTGGGGCCTTGGACAGACGTGAGGGGGGAGGTGTGGGTGCACATTTTGCTCTTCTTATGGTGGCAAGGGAAGGTGCTGGGAGTGGTGGGTGGGTTGGTAGGGGGCTGGGACCTAACAAGGGAGTCGGGGAGGGAAGAGTCTCTGCAAAATGCAGATGGGGTGAAGAGGGTGGTGGTGGGGTCTGACTGTGGGTGGCAAAAATGGCGGAGGATGATGTGTTGTATCCAGAGATTGGTGGTGTGGAAGGTGAGGACCGGGGTAGGGTTCTGTCCTTATTGCAATTGGGTGGGTGAGGTTCAAGCGCAGAGGTGCAGGAAGTGGAGGAGATGTGCTGGAGGCCATCTGGGATGATCTATGGTGAAGTGTTCCCACCTTTTACTTACCTGCAAGTTTGAAGTCTTCCAGAGTCCTGTTCTATCTTTAGAATCTTTCCTTTTCAGCTGTATCCGTTGAACTCTGTTTTAATTTCAGATCCTGGTTGTAGATGTTTTTTTTTCTCCTGAGCTGCCACCAAGCATTATCTTGTAATTAAATCAATATTGCTACCTGCATATTAGGATGCCAGTCTGTATTATCTCAGGTTGTGACTGTCTGTGCGTATACTGTCCCTCAAACTGCTTCATCTCTACCACTAATGTTTTGCAACTTATGCATTTTATCGCTTCTTTATTTACATCTGTACTTTGTAGGTTATCAAATAGAGCTATTTAATGATTACAATCTCTCTCTACATGCTCATTTTAGGCAGGTATCTTCTGTCTTACCAATGTCAGAGATGTATGATCAGTTACATTATCATGGTTTACATATACTTCATCATGCCACACACATATTTTTACCTTCCAATTAATGTGAATAGTACCACATTATGATCACTGTTCCCTAAATGTTTAAATAAAAGTAAAATGCAGCAGATGGTAGAAAACTGAAATACAAAGAAAACGTGTTAGAGACTCAGCAGGACTAGTAGCCTGTTCTGTGGAGAGAGAAAAATGTTTTGTGTCCAATTTGACTCTTCTTCAGAACCACAGGGACTGCAAAGTTATGGTTTTATGTTGTTGACAGAGGGAAGAGGAGCAAATTGAATAGATGGTTAGAATGCTCAGAGTGAAATGCAAAGTGCATGCTAATGGTGGTAAAGGAGTTTAAGTATTTGAATAGTTTTGAATCCAACCACCCCAGCCCTATTCTGCCCACATCTTATGCCTTGCTGGCTTTGCTCTCAGCTGAGAGAACTCATTTTCTCCTTTTCATGCATAGATATGTTCCATGGTTATGTCTACGAATTCTGTTAATATTAGTTCATTAATTAATCTTGTCTCATTACACATTACCAAGTCTAAAATAACCCACTTCCTGGCTGGTTCCATCATGTATTGTCCTAAGAAATAATCCCAGATACCATCTATGCATTCACCCCAGGTTATTTTTTCAAATTGATTAATTCAATACATATAAATATTAAAATCACCCATCCAAGTGTAGTATCTTTCTGTCCTTTGGTATTAACTGCTGTTGGGGGGGTTTAAATTACTCCAACCAGTGATTTCATCTTTTTGCTATTTCCTATCTCCACCCAAACTGAAACTTCCCAGTCTCTGAATGACATGGCAATGAGAACAAAGTTGCAAAAATCACTTCAGATTGCCAGCTCCTCAGCATCGAAAGTAATTTTCCAACCACGTGATAAAGACAGACAGGCCGACTTGCATGCATTATCATGTTTTACCATTCCATTATTAGCTAATCTCACCTTGTTAAGATGCAGTTTCCAATTCTGTCACCCATCAGATTGTAACTAGGTGGTGACACTTCCTGACAATGAGTGAACAGTGGATAGCAATAATGGGCAATTGAGGTAAGCCAAGGCTGGAGGGGAAAAATGGGGATACTCACTGTTAAGTAAAAGAGTTGATTAGGACTGTGAAAACTAATGTGATTGACAGGGGCAGCAAGACAAAACAAAAGATTGTGGAAATCTGGACTATCTGGAGTGTGATCTGGATAACGTTTCATCGTTAATCAAAACTCAACTACACTAAGGAAGAAAAATGGCTGCCAACACCTTCACTATGGAATCCTTCATGAAGTTGCCAAAAAATAATGAGGAGATGGTAACATAGTGGTAATGTCACTGGACTAGTAATCCAGAACTCCAGGCTCTTGTATTCTGGGAACATGAATTTGAATTTCACTACAGGAGAAGATGGAAGTTGAATTCAACAAAAATCTAGAATTAGAAGCCAGGCCAATGGTGACCATGTAGCAAATGTTGATTATTATAAAAACCCATCTTGTTCATTACTACCTGATGAATAAATCTGTCATCTTTGCCTGGTCTAGATACATGTGACTCCACACCCAAAGCAATGTGGTTGACTCTTGACTGCCCTCTGAAATGGTCTAGCGAGCCACTCATTCCAAAGACACTTAGGTTTTGGCAGTAAATGCTGACCCAGCCAGTAACACCCACATGCCATAAATAAAAGGAAAAAAAACTACTTAGCCAAAACAGTGGGAAAATTTTGCACCAGGTCCCAACTTCAATGATTCCCACATCATGCTCATTCATTTGTACTTGTTTTAGCAATCAACCACTCTCATTACAAATGCTGTGAGCAATCAGAAAAAAAGATGTTAATTTTGTCTTTTTATCACTTTTGCTGGCTTTAACCTTATTGCGTACTTTTATGTTTGTGCATTTTGTCCCTTTCTGTCACATTTTACATTCCTTACCTAAACTATCCTCTTGTCCTTCCATTTTGACTTTCACAAAATTCTCCTCACAGGAATCTTACTCCTACAAATCAACTTAAAGCTCTCTCCACAGCTCCAGTATTATGGCATTCCAGGATACTGGTCCCACCATATTTTGGATAAAGGCATCCCAAAGGTATAGCTCCCATTTTTCCAGTACCCATGTCAGTGCCCTGTGAATCAAATTAAAATTTCCTTTCCCTCACATGAATCTGTGAGCACACATTCATCTCTAATCTTATTTTATTCTGTTCCAATTTGCATGTGGCTCAGGAAATATTTCAGAGATTTATTAGCTTTGTGGATCTGTTTTTAAATTTAGCCTCTCAATGCACATACTCCCTCAGCAGAAACTCCTTCTTAATACTATCAATGTCGCTTATACCCAAGTGGACCACGACAACTGAATTCCTCCCCTCCCATTCCAAGATCCTCTCCATCCCAGGGAGACGTCCTTAACCTTGCCATCAGGCAGACAGTTACTTTTGGTTTGTGTGCTGAATGCCGTGGATTGCTGCTGGATGAGTAATGTAATTGTAATGCAATATACAACACGAACAGATACCATGCGACAATGCATTCACTGATATGGGACCAGATTTCAGAAGGTGTGGTAGAGTACAGTGACATCAAGGCAACCGAGAATGACATTAATGTGAGACATGATAAACAGACAAGAAGGGATAAAGAATACAGATCTAAAAGCAAATCAGCAGGTAAGTCTAGAGGTTACAAAAATAATAAAATGTCAAAATTAAAGGCACTGTACTTGAATGTGTGCAGCATTTGAAACAAAACAAATGAACTAACAATACAATTGATGTAAATAAGTCCACCCAGTGGCCATTGCTGAGATGTGGCTACTACATTACCTAGAATATTGAAGGGTTCATATCATTCCATAGAATCTCCACAATGTGGAAACAGGCCATGTGGCCCATTGAGTCTAACACTCTGAAGAGCATCCCACCCAGATGCAGTCCCCTACCTTATCCCGTAACTCTATATTTACGATGGCTAGTTCACCTAACCTACTCGTCCTTGAATATTAAGGACAATCTTTCCATGGCCAATCCACCTAAACTGCATACCTTTGGGCTGTGGGTGGAAACCAAAACACCCGGAGAAAACCCATGCAGACATGGGGAGAATGTGTAAACTCCACACAGGCAGTCACTCAAGGTTAGAATCAAACTTGGATCCCTGGTATTGTGAGGCAGCAGTACTAATCATTTTCTTAGACAAACATGTGAAACCAACCAGAGATCAGGTTATTCTAGACTTGGTTTTGACCAATAAGATAGAATTAATTACTGACGTCATAGTGAAATCAGTCCTGGGTAGCAGGAATCATATAATGATTAAATTTTACACAGAGTTTGTGGGTAAGAAGTATGACTACTATTCGGAATTTAAAAGCAATTATGAGGGTGTGAAAGCAGAGATGGTGAAAGTAAATTGCCAATTCAGTTAAATGAAAGGTCAATAGAGATGCAATGGCAAACATTTCAGGGGATATTACAGAAAGCGAATAATTGATTCCTTACAACAAATAAGAAAGATTCTTAAAGATAGACCCACCATTCATGGCTAACTAAAACAGTCAAAGTCAAAAATGGTCTCAAACTCAAGGAAAATTCACGGATTTATGCGAAGATAGGTTTCAGATCAGAAGGTTGGATAGAACATATAAAAAAAGCAAAAAGGTACTAAAACATTAATAAGGAGGGAAAATTAAAGTATGAGACAAAATTTGCCAAAAATATAAAAACAGATAGGAAAAGCTGTTCAGATATTTGCAAAAGAAAACAGTTAACAAAGTTCGTTCAAGTGTTGTTGGAAATCTGCATCAAATATCACAGTGTTGGAAGCCATCACAGCCAGGCTAATGCTTCAGGCTGAACATAACTCAAACCTTTGATCTTTCGGTTCTCCCCGCAGAGGCTGACTGATCTGCTGAATTCTTCCTGTGTTCTCTGTGTGAATTTTGTTTTTGTGCAATCAATCAATTTTTATTCTTATTTTAGGATAATCTAGATGATCTGTTATGTATGCTGCATGCCAATTATTTGTTTGTACTCCTAATGTTTGATCTGATTCTAAATGTTATTGTCAACAAAGTCTTTTGTAGTTAAACTAACAGTTTCTTTTTGTTTGTTTTCAAAGCACTTCAACAAAACAATACTTTAGCAAAGCTCAGTATTAGAAACTTATAATCTGTTGTGAATTGGACAGAGAATTAATTTAAAATATTTTGTAAGCGTGAAAATCTGCTCTTTTGTCATCAAAAGACAATGTAAAGCTATAAAAAAGGAATAATTAAGATTACAATAAGCAAATCAGACCTAAATGTTCTGAAGTGGCTTCAGACAGCTGGGAATCATTAGACTGTGTACATGTGTAACCATGAATATACTTTATGTGTGTGAGGCAGTAAATCACTTGTTGAGATATACATTGTTTGAACATGTCTTCTTCAGTAATCCTTAATCCAGATTCCTCCACCTGTGTTTTCCTTCTTTGTTTAACAAACTAAGAACATACAAATTAAAAACATTGGAGGCAGTTGCTGTCATTGGCTATCCTATCATTTGCTGGTTATCTTTAACAAAAAAAAACATATTATTGAGATGACACTTTTAATCTAAGAAAGACCCTGTTATGCCTCACAGGAGTGTTATCAAACAACATTTCATGCTGAGATATTCAAGGAGATATCATTATAAAATCATAGAAGCACAGAATGGTTACAGATCGGAAAGAGGCAATTTGCTCTGTCATGTCCATGCCAACTTTCTGCAAGAAGTATTAAGCTAATTTGACTCCCCTGCTTTTCCCAAATAGATCTGACATTTTTTTTCCTCTTCAAGTAATTATCCACTTTCCTTTTAAAAGCCACAATTGAATTTGTCTTCAGAACACTTTTAGTCAGTTTGTTGCAGAAGAAATTAACTTGCTAAGTAAAATAGCTTGTCCTATTGCATTTGGTTCTTTTGCCATTCTCTTTAAATGTCTTCTGGTCTTTGACCCTTCCACTGTTGGAAACAATTCTCCATTTGTCTGAAAAAATCAACTCCATAGAACATAGAACATAGAACAATACAGCACAGAACAGGCCCTTTGGCCCACGATGTTGTGCCAAACATTTCCTAGCTTAAGCACCCATCCATGTACCTATCCAATTGCCGCTTAAAGGTCACCAATGATTCTGACTCTGCCACTCCCACAGGCAGTGCATTCCATGCCCCCACCACTCTCTGGGTAAACAACCTACTCCTGACATCCCCCCTATACCTTCCACCCTTCACCTTAAATTTATGTCCCCTTGTAACACTCTGTTGTACCGGGGAAAAAGTCTCTGACTGTATACTCTATCTATTCCCCTGATCATCTTATGAACCTCTATCAAGTCACCCCTTATCCTTTGCCATTCCAATGAGAAAAGGCCTAGCCCTCTCAACCTATCCTCGTATGACCCATTCTCCATTCCAGGCAACATCCTGGTAAATCTTCTCTGCACCCTCTCCAAAGCTTCCACATCTTTCCTAAAGTGAAGCGACCAGAACTGCACACAGTACTCCAAATGTGACCTAACCAAAGTCCTGTACAG
>NC_057711.1:43417907-43422027 GCF_004010195.1 Chiloscyllium plagiosum
CCAGCTACCTCTGTTCTCTGGCGTAACTATGTCCCTGTAGCTTCTATCTATCACTCTCTCAGCCTCTCGAATAATCCTCAGTTCATCCAACTCCAGCTCCAGTTCCCCAAGGTGGTCTGTGAGGAGCTGGAGCTGGCTGCACTTCCTGCAGGTGAAGTCGGCAGGAGCATCGGTGGTCACCCCTACCTCACACATCCTGCAGGAGGAACATTCCACTGCCTGCGCTGCCATAACTCTACACTTAGTCTCCAAAACAAGAACACTAAGTAGTTTACCTGTTCAGCCGACTGAATCCTTTAGGTTAGAGGAGGAGGGAGGGTGGGAGACACTACACGTGTAGTGTCTCGGGTTACTTCTCCACTCAAACGTCTTACCTTCCCAGAAGCCTCTGTTGACAACTTCGGGTTCCCGCTCCTAGTTGAAAACAAACACAGACTGCGAAAAGAAAAACATTAATTTAAACTGTTCTCCGCTTACCTTCCGGCTCCCCTCTCTGTGCGCCTGCTGTAGCACTGAGGATTCTCTAATCTATCCGTATCACGAAAGTCCATAATGCTTAGAATAATTCTTGTGAATATTTTCACTTCTTCTCCAATGCTTTCACATTCTTCATGAACTGCAGTGGCTAGCATTTAACAAACACTCCAGTTGAGGACAAGCCAGTGGAGGGTAGAAGATTATAGCCAGTGTTTCCATAATATCCACCCATGCTTCCCTCAGTATTCTCAGATACACACCAATACAAACCAGGAAAGGCTTAGTATAACTTTTACATTTGAAATTTGGTTAATCCTTGCTTTAATTAAATTTCACCTGCAATGTGCCTGTTCAGCCCACTGACCTATCTATGCCCCTCTGGTGATCACTTCCTTCTTTTCATTTCACCATACGCCTAAATTCTGAAATTGTTCCCTTTGAACCCAAGTCTAGGATAACAATGCCAATCAAGAAAAGTAGTGACGGCACGGTGGCACTGTGGTTAGCACTGCTGCCTCACAGCGCCAGAGACCCAGGTTCAATTCCTGCCTCAGGCGACTGACTGTGTGGACCCGTGTCTGCGTGGGTTTCCTCCGGGTGCTCCAGTTTCCTCCCACAGTCCAAAGATATGCAGGTTAGAATTGGCCATACTAAATTGCCCGTAGTGTTAGGTAAGGGGTAAATGTAGGGGTATGGGTGGGTTGCGGGTCAGTGTGGACTTGTTGGGCCGAAGGGCCTGTTTCCACACTGTAATGTAATCTAATCTAATCTAATAATGGTCCCTGGGAATCCTCTTCCTCCAACTGATAAACAACCATCCGCCACTTTTCTATGTTCCCTGTTGCTCACTCAAATTAGCATTGATGCAGTCACATCTTTTTCGTATTAGAAAAGCTTCAAGTTTATTTGCTTAGCTATGTTCATCAGATGGATGTTGATAAAAGATCTAAGGTGTACTGTGCAGTAAAATAACCACTGAGTGACAATCTCCTGAGCGTCCATACCTCTACAAAGATATCTGCAACTAAGATATGAAAGTGGCAAGTTGATACGGACAAATAAGAGGCAATTACTGATGGCTGTGACCTTTGGAAGCTGACTGTTTAAAGGAGAATTCGAAGACGTGAAGAGAAACACAAAATTTAGCTGGTCAAGAAAAGGGCCTAGAGAAAGTAAAGGCCAGTGAATTGTTCACCTTCTGAGCCACTGTTGCTCTGGAGGCACATTAGGCAATGCTTAGCACAGATTTTACCACAAGGCACAAGTCATCCTCTTATAATACAAACAGCTGTCACCAAATTTGCTGATATGCCTTTACATGATACTTTATCAAATGAATTTTGAAGGTCTGTGCACACCACATCAACTGTATTAATCTCATCAATCCTCTTTGCTCCCACACCAAGAAACTCAATCAAATTAGTTGATCATAATTTGTCTCTAATTTATCTGTTTGACATTCCTTAATTACTGCACATTTGTCCAAGTGATTAAGTTTGTCTCAGATTATCATTTCTGAAAACATTCCCACCACCATTGTTAGCCTGGGTTAAGCCTAACATCCTTCCTTAGAACAATAGCATAACAATTGCATTTTTCAAACCCCTCGGCATGTCCCCCCGTATGTAAACAGAATCGGAAGATTATAAGAACATAAGTGAAAAGAGCAAAGGTAAGCCATCTGGCCCCCCAAGCCTGCTCTGCCATTCAACAAGATCATGGCTGATTTTTTTCATGAAGCATGCTCCACTTACTCATCTGCTCACTATAACCCTTAATTCCTTTATTGTTCAAAAATCTATCTATCCATGCCTTAAAAAGCATCAACTGCTTCACTGGTAGGGAATTCCACAGATTCATAATCTTTTGGGTGAAGAGGTTCCTCCTCAACTCAGTCTCTGGTCTACTCCACTTTATTTTGAGACTATGTCCCCTAGTTCTAGTTTCACCCGGCAGTGGAAATAACCTCCCAGTCTCTATCTTATCCCTTTATAAATTTATATACTTCGATAAGACCCCCGCTCCTCCCCCATTCTTCTAAATTCCAATGAATATAGTTTCAGACTACTCAATCTCTCCTCATAAGGTAACCCTCTCAAATCCAGAATCAACCCAGTGAACCTTCTCTGCATCCCCTCCAGTGCCAGTACATTCTTTCTCAAGTAAGGTAACCAAAACTGTACACAGTATTCCAGGTGTGGCCTCACCAGCACTCCATACAGCTGCAACACAACCTCCCTGCTTTTCAACTCCATCCCTCTAGCAATAAAGGAGAATATTTCATTTGCCTTCTTGATTATCTGCTGCACCTGCAAGCCAACCTTTTGTGTTTCATGTACAAGGGTACCAAGGTCCCTCTGCACAGCAACATGCTGCAATTTTTCACCATTTAAATAATAGTCCTTTTTGCTGTTATGCCTACCAAAATGGATGACCTCAAATTACCAACATTGTACTCCATCTGCCAGACCCTTGCCCACTCACTTAACCTATCGATATCCTTCTACAGGCTTTTAGTGTCCTCTGCATACTTGCTCTACCACTCATCTTAGCGTCATATGTGAACTTTGACACACTACTCTTGGTCCCCAATTCACAGCTATTTATGTAAATTGCAAGCAATTAAGGTCCCAATTATAGTCTAGATTAGAGTGGTGTTGGAAAAGCACAGCAGGTCAGGCAGCATCCAAGGAGCAGGAAAACTGACCTTTCGGGCAAAAGCCCTTCATCATTCTTGATGAAGGGCTTTTGCCCGAAATGTCGATTTTCCTGCTCCTCGAATGCTGCCTGACCTGCTGTGCTTTTCCAGCACCACTCTAATCTAGACGTTGATTTCCAGCATCTGCAGTCCTCAGTTTTGCCCAGAGTCCCAATTATATCCAGTTCTTTCACAATTTCATCCTTCCCTCAGTATTCTCACACGGGTACTCTCAGATGCATCTAATCAACTCCTGGTAATTTATCAACTTTAAGTACAGCCAGGCTTTCTAATTATTCCTCTTTATCAAACAGTTGGTCAAGCAGTCCTAAACTTTTAAAGAAAGAGGAAGACATTAGGAGAGAGCTGAAGGCACTGCCACCACTTACAATCAGGAAGGTACAAAAGGCCACAATTGGAGGGTTGTAAACATTTGGGAGAATTGAATAGCTGAGGAAATTACAGAGATCGATAGGTCTCAAAGTTTGTGCGAAGATTTGTAGCTCGGGTGCTCGTTGTTGTGGTTCTGTTCGCCGAGCTGGAAGTTTTTGTTGCAAACGTTTTGTCCCCTGGCTAGGCGACATCATCAGTGCTTGGGAGCCTCCTGCGAAGCGCTTCTTTGATGTTTCCTCCGGTGTTTATAGTGGTCTGTCCCTGCCGCTTCCGGTTGTCAGTTTCAGCTGTCCGCTGTAGTGGTTGGTATATTGGGTCCAGGTCGATGTGTTTGTTGATGGAGTTTGTGGATGAATGCCATGCCTCTAGGAATTCCCTGGCTGTTCTCTGTCTGGCTTGCCCTATGATAGTAGTGTTGCCCCAGTCAAATTTGTGTTCCGTGTTGTCTGCGTGTGTGGCTCCTAAGGATAGCTGGTCGTGTCGTTTCATGGCTAGTTGATGTTCATGGATGCGGATTGTTAGCTGTCTTCCTGTTTGTACTATATAGTGTTT
>NC_057711.1:43425889-43459251 GCF_004010195.1 Chiloscyllium plagiosum
ATCATCAGTGCTTGGGAGCCTGCTGCGAAGCGCTTCTTTGATGTTTCCTCCGGTGTTTATAGTGGTCTGTCCCTGCCGCTTCCGGTTGTCAGTTTCAGCTGTCCGCTGTAGTGGTTGGTATATTGTGTCCAGGTCGATGTGTTTGTTGATGGAGTTTGTGGATGAATGCCATGCCTCTAGGAATTCCCTGGCTGTTCTCTGTCTGGCTTGCCCTATGATAGTAGTGTTGTCCCAGTCGAATTCATGAGCAAAACTAATGTAGTGTACAAAATACCTTGCAAGGACTGCACTAAACACTATATAGGACAGGCAACATGAATTCGACTGGGACAACACTACTATTATAGGGCAAGCCAGACAGAGAACAGCCAGGGAATTCCTAGAAGCATGGCATTCCTCCACAAACTCCATCAACAAACACATCGATCTGGACCCAATATACCAACCACTACAGCGGACAGCTGAAACTGACAACCGGAAGCGGCAGGGACAGACCACTATAAACACCGGAGGAAACATCAAAGAAGCGCTTCGCAGGAGGCTCCCAAGCACTGATGATGTCGCCTAGCCAGGGGACGAAACGTTTGCAACAAAAACTTCCAGCTCGGCGAACAGAACCACAACATCGATAGGTCTTTTCTGGGAGGGTTGGGGGGAGGGTGGTGATGGTTTGAAAACTAGAATTAAAATATTATACAATTCATGGGAACGCTCTGGGTAATGTTGTACAGAGACCAAGGAGTTCAGTAATATAGTTCTTTGAAATTTGCGTCAGAGGTAGATAGGGTAGTTAAGAAGACATTTAGCACACTTGCATTCATTGCTCAGACCTTTAAGTACAGGAGTTGAGACATAATGTTGAGGTGGTTAGTGAGGTGCCTTCTGAAGTAATGAGTGCAGTTCTAGTCACTCTGCTATAGGAAGGATATTATTAAATTGAAGAGAGTTCAGAAAAGGTTTACCAGGATGTTGCCGGGAATCGACGGTTTGAGTTATAAGAAAAGGCCGGACAGGCTGGGACATTTTTCAGTGTAATGTAGGAGGTTGAGAGGTAACCTTATAAAAGTTTGTAAAACAATGAGGAGCATAGATAAGGTGATTAGCAAAGTTATTTTCCCTAAGGTGGGAGAGTTCAAAACTAGGGGGCATTTTTTAAGGTGAGAGGAGAACGATTTCAAAAGAACATGAAGTGTAACATTTTTATGCAAAGAATGATTCATATGTGGAATGAACTGCCAGAGAAAGTGGTGATTGTCAGTATAGTTAGAACGTTTAAAAGACGCCTGGATAAGTACAAGTATTGGAAAGATTTGGAGGCATATCACCAAATGCATGCAGGTGGGACTAGTTTAGTTTGGGAACATGGTCAGCTTGGACTAGTTGGACAAAGGGGCTGTTTCCAGATTGTATGGCTCTATGACTATTAAAGTTGAGGAATAACTTAGTCAGGAGATACTGGTTAATAATCAGAGATATAGCAATTGTATCAAGTGGCACAACTCCATGAGAACCAATCTGCACAACCAATTGAGATACAATAACATTCGAAAAAATTGATGACTCAGATTTCTAGAATGATCATGGAGTCTAAAGAAAGCTCAATGCTTGAAAATTATTGTGACCATGAAATCATATAGGCTTTTGCAATCCTTAAATACCATCTACAGTATTCAGTTATAGACAAAAAAAATACTGCAGATGCTAGAATCCGAAGTAAACAGGCAGGAGGCTGGAAGAACACGGCAAGCCAAGTAGCCTCACGAGGTGGAGAAGTTGACGTTTCGGGTGTAACCCTTCTTCAGGACTGGGTTAGACGTAGGGGCAGCTGCAGATAAAGGGGGTGACAGGGGCAGGGTGGTGAAGTGGGGATAGGTGAACACAGGTAGAGGGTATGACCTGTTTGGTTAATGGGAGGAATGAATCCAATTGGTGGCAAGGAGGAGTGGAAGGGAGATGGAAGGGCTGGGATGAGAGTCGGGGGATGGGGAGGGAGGTATTCAGTTGATTAATTAATTCACTTGTTCCATGACAGAAGTTTACGTTTTCTTAAAGTTTTCTGACTAGAACAAAAGAAATGAAGGAGAATGAAAATATTTCATGTTTCAGCATTCTAATTCACAGTTATCATGTTGTTTACTTGGGCTTCTTGCAGACAGTGATCAATGGCTGAGCCAAAAATTCCGATTAGTACGCTCACACAAAATAAAAATCAATGAACAAAAGAGATGTACTTACAGTATGAGAAAAGACAGCCTCAGCATTGGAAGCACCAAGTCAGTAGAATGTTGATTAATTTAAGAAGCTTGTAAAATGTCAATGGATTACTTTACACGGAAGCATATTTTACCAACTAGTGGCCTAAAGAAAGATGATTGCATTAGATCAGCAGAATGCAAGCATTTTTAAAACTTGAGCAATGCTGGCAAAAGGAGCTTCTCTCTAAAGTACCCTGATTACTTGCAGAACACAGCCCTCCAGAAATATTGACTTAAGCACAATGTAATTAGAGGATCAAGTCATGTTTAAGATCGTTTTATCACGTATTTAAGGACTTAACCACTTTCTAGGCATGGATTAATTAAGGTTTGGGTTCTCAATTTGAAATCTGAAAACATGAGTGTATCTACTCTGAAATAGAAACAAAATAACAAATCTATCCTTCCTACCAGAGCTGCCTTGGATATTGAGCAATGAAGACAGGAATTAAAAAGCATCTGCCCGAGTACTCAAGTTTGCCTGCTATCCAATAACACTTGAAATAATAGTGATAATAGAAATTTTACAATTAACTTATAAGATTGCATCATACAGATGGTGGAATGTATCAAAAGCAGCATATTGACTTGCTGCTCATGCAAGGATTTCTAATATCATATCACACTTCATTCCCATTTCAAATGGTTTGAATAGACATAAAATTGAAATTTCTTTAGATGATTATTTAAATTTGGCTTTCTCTCATCCCAATTTCTGAGTCCCGATGCTTACAGCTCCCATTTACTACATATGCAGCAGTGGTACCCAAAAAATCAAGGTACTAAAATTACCGTCCCTTTTCACTTCTTAATCGCTCGACCAATATTTTAAAGTGCACTTCTACAAGATGTCCATGATGTTCACTTAGTTGAGTTGGGATCAAAAATATACATTTAAAGTATTTAAATTATGATCTTATTTTAGTAACAATTCAAAGAAGTTCTCAGTCCATGTCTCCATCACATGGATAATGACACAATGTTCTCATGGAGACTCAGGAAATGACAGGAAAGGGGTGTTGACATTACAAAAAGATAGCACGTGCTCCCCAGGTACACAATGAAATGGACGACAGTGACATAATCATTAATAAAAGGTAGGCAGGCTTCACCTCATAGATGTTAACTGCCAATCCATAACATAGGTCCTTTCTGACTTTCCTGGGAGCTGTCATGGTTGTTACACACTGCATGACATTTTTAGTTCTTCTAACTATTTGGCTAAGCTCTGTAAGTCAGAGCCTTGTTATGTATAAACAAAGGTTATTTCTTAACATAAATAGGAGTTCCTGGTGAAACTCAGCAGATCTGCCAGGGTTCTGATGAAGAGTCACCAGATTTGAAAGGTTAACTCTGCTTTCTCCCCACAGATGCTGCTAAGTCAGCTGAGTTTTGCCGGCAGTTTCTGTTTTTGTTTCAGATCTCCATCATCCACAATTCTTTGTTTCATTTCTTAATACCTGAGTCAAGCCACATTGAAAAGCCCAGACATACTATCTGAATGAACATTCACTTGAGCCATGATAGCACTAACACCAATGGAGCAGACAAATGGAGTGCTCACATGACTGTTCTACTGCTAGGACAGATCTTCAAGCATTTTGTGTTCTATCCCTGAAAGTGCATTTCAAATGGGGAGTCATCTATTTAATTCTGGGCAATTTTTCAGTGCAGTGGAAGCAGCAAATGAAAGCAGTATGGCAATAAATCCTTCTACCATCTGATGATGAAGGCCCCGATAATGGTGTATTCCTCAACACCAACCAACAATCAAAGCTTTTTGACAATAGTTGATTGCCTATCACCTTAACTAAATTAATCCTTTCTGGCAGCTTCCACCATATCCAGCTTCTATACTAACATTATCTCTTCCAATCCTTCATCCTTAAATCCCTTTGGTCCATTGTTCCTAGTGCCTGAACATTATTAAAATATTCTGCTTTGCTTTTCCCAAATCTTTGAAAACTAATTAGACAACCTGCCATTTATTCTTTGTGGCATTGAAGGTAATCCAGTTCTAATTGCAGGTTCTTGCTGTTTGTACTTTTGGCTATTTGATGTAAATTTGTCTGGTCAGTTATGAAGAGAACAGAGATATTTAGTCACAAAGCAGATCCCTTGTAATGCTACATGTGAATTATTCTGATTTACAACACTGATACTTAGTTTACTTTTCATAAAGTCAGCTTATTATGCCATTTCTCCATAGGCATAGAATCAGAATCTTAGAGATGTACAGCATGGAAACAGATCCTTCGGGCCAACACATCCATGCCAACCAGATATCCCAACCCAATCTAGTCTCACCTGCCAGCACCCGGCCCATATCCCTCCAAACCCTTCCTATTCATATACCCAACCAAATGCCTCTTAAATGTTGCAATTGTACCAGCCTCCACCACTTTCTCTAGCAGCTCATTCCATACGCGTACCACCCTCTGTGTAAAAAAGTTGCCCCTTAGGTCCCTTTTATATCTTTCCCCTCTCACCCTAAACCTATGCCCTCTAGTTCTGGACTCCCTAACCCCTGTGTATATTAGAAACAGCATACTCAAGTTTAGTTTGAATAGAGTGAGTTCTGTAATGGTTCTTCATTCTGTTCTTCATGCTTCATTGTGTAATTTTGTGAATAAAACTTTTAGTCAGCCTTGCTAACTTAATCCGGGTAATTTTCACTGTACACTTACCAAAGCAAATTGCAAAGTTATAGTCTGGGCTGCCTGCTTAAATATGTTTTGAGTAGTTTGGTCTAGTCCATAACAATGTCCTGAAGAAAATAGTCATCAAACTTAGTCTCAGGATAATTTGCTGAAAATCAAAAATTCAAATAAGAATGTTCTGTATCATCATAAAAATGGAACCTGGCATCAACCACAATCAAAAAAAGATCTGCAAGAATTCTAATTACAATGCACTTCTCAGTGCTATATTTAGAATGAAGTAAATAAATAATAACACAATAAATTTATTCCTGTACTTGTTTCCTATCATCTATACTAAGAAACATAAGTCCCAGTTGTCTTTAATGTCAAATATTAAGACACTGTGAAGGAATTGTTGAATACTTTTGTACCACTATCCATCCAAGCCAATTAAGTATGTCCTGAAAATGTTAACAGACTTTGTTTTATTAGCAAATTAGGATAAAACAAAACAAATCAAATCTAATCTAATCTAATCTAAAAAAAATTATAGACTCATAGACATTTATAGCACAGAAAGAGGCAATTTGACCCATATGATTGTTCAATTCAATAAATGTCTGACAAATTAATCTCATTTTCCAGATCTTAGCCTATAGTACGAGAGGATGTGACAACACAAGTGAACATCTGAATTCCATTTAAACATTGCAAATATTTTTTGACTCAATCACCCTTTTAGCCAGAGTTCTAGACTTAAACCACCCACTGGGTGAAAACAATTTACTTGTTTACTTGCCTCTCAGCCTTAAATCTGTACTCCTGGCTCATAGAAAAATATGACTTCATATTCAGCATATCTATGTCCCTCATAATCTGAACAACCTTTATCAGGTCCCCTCTCAACTTTCATTGCACCAAGGACAATGATCCCAAGCCTATCCAATCTTTCCTGTCAGCTCAGACCCTCTAACCCTCTCAGCAACTTGGTAAATCTCCTTTGCATTTTTAAAAATGCAATCATGTCCTTCCAATAATGTGGTGACCAGAACTGCACACAGCACGACAACTGTGACCTAACCAGCATGTCACATTGATTCAGTAAAACCTCCTTGCTGCTGTAATCTATACCTTGACTAATAAAAGTAAGTATCCTATATTCCCTGTAAACCACCGTATCCATCTGCCCTGCTACCTCTAGGAATACATAGATATGCACACCAATGTCCCTCTAATCTTCAGTATTGTCCAGAGTCCTACCATTTATCGTGGTATTTTCTCACACTATTCCTGGTTGAATTAATTTGTTCCTGCTCTGAAAACCTGACCAATCTGTTAATGACCTCCTGAAATTTATAGCCACCCTTCTCACTATTTAGCCCCCTTCCAATTTTTTGTGCCATCCTGCATATTCTAACCTACTTCTGATTTAGGCCCAATTTTAATCAGTGGACGGATACACCTTTTCAACAGACCAATTACTTTGCTTTCAGTGAGTCAGTTTGCATCTTAGAATCCTTCAGGCATATTGTATTTTGGCATCTGTTTTCTAATAATGCCTTGGCATTCACTCTTCGATATCTTGACTACTTTACCGCTTTACAATACTGAAGTAGTCTCAAATTCAAAAATCTAATTCAAAACATTTCTTAGCTCTCAACTCTTATGTAAAGACAGTACTTAACATTTGCTCCTCATTCACTTATTCTTCTTCATTTGATCATTTTTTATTTTAAATCAACCTTTGTTAGAGGGCTGAGCTTTCTCTCTGCCCCTCATGAATCATCAGGGGTAAAGTGTGCTGCCACGTCATCCCTACTAATGATTTTTCTGTTCTGGATCATTATGTAATCCATTGAAGGAATGTCAGTAACGAGACAACACAGATTTAAATAATCCATCAAAGGTCCACAGGGAAATGATTAGAATTTATTTTTAAAAAGTGAATTGCCCTGTAATGGATCACACTACCTGAAAGAAAAGTGAAAGCAAAGTTAATAGTGGCATTCAAAGAAGTTGAATAGCTGCAGCAAAAAGTTGCAATTACATATGGTATGTTTAGCATCACAGTGCATCCAAAGATGCTCAATAAAGCTAATATCAAACAAACTTTAACACTGAAGAAATGAAAAGATATTAGGACTTGTGATTAACAGCTTATTCAAAGGGAGTACCTAAAAGGAGGACATAGAGAAGAAGAGGAAGCTTCAGAAGGGAGGATTATATAACAAATCTTCTGAAAGGAACTGAAGCAGTTGCAAGGAGATGTCAAAATTAAAGCCTCATATGAGGATGCAAAGATCGTAGCAGTAATCCTAGCACTGACTACCACTCCCACCTGAAACGGCTGGGACGACAGAGCAATTGGTGGTACAACTGGATAGCAGGTTTTTGAGATGGGACTTTCTGTACTTGAGAAATTGAAATCTAATTGCTAACCTAATGGTCAACTGACTTAAATGAAGCAGGACAGCCATTCTTCCCCTGTGTTGGGTTCTTCACTGACCTTTTAACCAGAGAGATAGGGACCACAGAACCTAGGAAATCCAAAACTATGACATCAAATAGGGAATTCACAAGACACATTTTCACCCAAGAACTATTAAGAATGTGAAACTTGCTACCGCAGTGAGTGTTAATAAATAGTATAGATGCATTTAAGGGGATACAAGTCAAGTATAAAACAGAGATGGGGTACAATCGGATATTTCGATGAGAGAAAAAAAAAGATGGTCAAGTTGAGCTCAAGCTCTGCCATGGACTATTTGGAACACAAAACTCTTTCATGTACTGCGTATCCTTTGTAACACTGTCCCCATGCCAAGAAGCTAAGATCTGTCCTCACTACAGCTTGCAGAGCAATTACCCATTGCCTAAGACTCATTAAAGTCTACAATTTGTATCTGCTTGCTGGAGTTGCTCCAGCTGTAATAGAGGGGGTAAGTTATATGAAGAGGAGAACAGACAAAGCAGTCAAGTAATGCTCATTATCTGCTCTTCCCAAAAGTGCCAGCAACTAAAAGGATGAGTTGAGGGGTATCTTTTTATGTACTATCCATATCTGAGATTTTGCAGTTTGATCAATGAAGAGAAAAGCAATCAAACACCTAATGACCTAGAGGAATCTCTACTAACAGAAGATCGTAAAATATGATCTACTCAGCAGTATCTCAATTGACTCGAAACTGTTCCATGTTTCTGCAAAGTGCTTGCACAAAAGTGAGGGTACAGTCATAAGAATTTAGTTGGCTGTTAGGGAGACATTATAAATGACAAAACATCTTCGAGAATATTCTTTATTGACACAGCCATGCAGCCCTAAAGATCTAATGGTCTTCGATTCTTGAACCAGACTTCTTGAACAGTCATAAGTAAACAGAGAGCAATAAAATGTTCTGAGCCAGGAGACCCGGCTTCAGGTCACAACTGCTCCAGGGGTCTGAACAGGTTGATTAGGAAAACATAAATAATTTATAATAAGTTTTTGAAACCTCTCATTGTTATAGAATTTGACCGTACTTGTCTATTTTGGATCATTAAAACAGTTTTCACAAAGATCCTTCCCTTTTTAAAAATTAGTTCCTTACATTTAGTGACATCGAATGTTTTGCTGGACTGAGCCTGTTAATTCTTAACAGCCGTGATCTCCACTAGTGTTGCTGATCATTGAGGTTTGTCCAGAAATTGCCTCAAATTAAAAATGTACCTCAAAGGCAATGTTAAAAATTCAAAAT
Source organism: Chiloscyllium plagiosum (assembly GCF_004010195.1). NCBI lineage: Eukaryota > Metazoa > Chordata > Chondrichthyes > Orectolobiformes > Hemiscylliidae > Chiloscyllium > Chiloscyllium plagiosum. The sequence goes on from NC_057711.1 coordinate 43,434,521, forward strand.
GGTATTAAAAATAAATAAGCAAAAGTGAGGACTGCAGATGCTGGAAACCAGAGTGGTGCTGGAAAAACACAGCAGGTCAGGCAGCACCCAAGGAGCAGGAAAATCAATGTTTCGGGCAAAAGCCCTTCATCAGGAATGGAGGCAGGAAGCCTCCAGGGTGGAGGCTTTACGCCACCTCTAAACGGACCCCACCACCAGGGATATATTTCCCTCCCCACCCCTTTCCGCCTTCCGCAAAGACCATTCCCTCCATGACTACCTGGTCAGGTCCACGCCCCCCCCAATAACCCACCCTCCCGTCCTGGCACCTTCCCCTGCCACCGCAGGAATTGCAAAACCTGCGCCCACCCCTCCTCCCTCACCACCATCCAAGGCCCCAAAGGAGCCTTCCTCACCCATCAACATTTCACCTGCACATCCACCAATGTCATTTATTGTATCTGTTGCTCCTCTACATTGGGGAGACTGGACGCCTCCTCGCAGAGCGCTTCAGGGTACATCTCCGGGACACCAGCACCAATCAACCCCACCACCCCGTGGCCCAACATTTCAACTCCCCCTCCCACTCTGCCGAGGACATGGAGGTCCTGGGCCTCCTTCACTGCCGCTCCCTCATCACCAGACGCCTGGAGAAAGAACACCTCGTCTTCCGCCTCGGAACACTTCAACCCCAGGGCATCAATGTGGACTTCACCAGTTTCCTCATTTCTCCTCCCCCCACCTTACCTCAGTTCTAACCTTCCAGCTCCGCAGAGTCCTCATGACCTGTCCTACCTGCCGATCTCCCTTCCCAACCATCCGCTTCACCCTCCCCTCTGACCTATCACCTCCATCCCCACCCTCATTCACCTATTGTACTCTTTGCTACCTTCCCCCACCCTCCTCTCTGACCTACCATCCCCATTTATCTCTCCACCCTGGAGGCTTCCTGCCTCCATTCCTGATGAAGGGCTTTTGCCCGAAACGTTGATTTTCCTGCTCCTTGGATGCTGCCTGACCTGCTGCAATTTTCCAGCACCACTCTGATCTAAACCCCCACTATTAAAAATATATGCATTGTTCAAACACTTTTAGTTACTAGTTAGAAAACGCATGGGAAACAATATCTTTCATGGGTGTGACAGTTTAAATCAGAGTGAAACATTTAGGAATGTGAAAGAAAACAGCCTCCAATGTTGAAACCCATAATATACACCAAATTTAAAACTATTCAAACTTAGATCAGAAATACTCATTCTCCAAACTGCAGAGCTGATTGTCTCTGAAGACTTCATCTATGCCTTTTGATACCATTAGACTTGATCATTCCAATGTTCTCCTGATTGTCTCTTACTCCTCACCTTGAATAAATTTGAGCTCATGTAAAAACTTTGCTGTCTGTCTCTTAATTATTCCCAAATCTTGTTCAATGATCACCGCTGTTCTCACTGGCCTGGTTGACTTTGCTGTGAATTTTAAACTTCTCATATCTATTGTCAAATATCTCTAGGGCTTGTCCCTATCTATCTCTGTAATCTCCTCCAGATCGAACATCTTAAACTCTCTTTCACTTCTGGCCTTCAGAGTATTATTAATTTTAATGGCTCCTCATTAGGGTCAATGCCTTTAGATACCAAGCACTTTTGTCTTTTACCACTGTGTAATTAACCTGAATATTACCTTACAGATTAAAGTTTGGTCTGGAATAACCTCAAATTAAATAGGTATCTTTAGGACACTGGCACAAAGTTAAAGGATCATTGAAAATAAATATGGGGCTCATCTTTTTTAAGTCCAAGGTGCTTCCCTCAAAACTATTTATTCATAGCATAAGGGATCCAAAGCAATATTTTAGACTCTGGCAGAGCTTCTGCTTTCTCCCAGATCTCTCTACATAAGCATGTGACATTGGCAAAAGTATAGCATCGTTATATACAGCATTTTACATTCAGTTGATGTCTCATCCATTAACACCAAGTTGAAGAACATTTTCCATCAGTTTTCAATCAGTCTATCTAATCCTCACTTCTAAATTACAAGGTTCTGGGCTCCATTCAAGAGCTTGAACACAAAAATCAAGGTTGATTCTCCAACGTATCATGAAGAAACACTGCACCGTAAGATGAGTCATTTATTAGATAAACTGTTAAATTGAAGCCTTATTCCTAAACTCAGGTTAACTTAATGCCATTAGTATCCAAGGCACTATTTCAAATGAAAGCAGATGAATTCTATCTTGTTTCCAATACTTATCCCTCTATCAACACCACAAAAGAAAACATTATCTGGTGATTATCATATTGCTGTTCATAGCAGTTTGTAAATTAGCTGTTGTGTTCCCTAAAGCCCAATGGTGACTACATTTCAAAACTAATTCATTGGCTGCATACATTCTGAGATGTCTGCCGGTCATGAAGAGTGCACATAAATGTAAGTCCCTCTTAATTTCCTCTCTAAATCTTGTTGTCTTTCTTTCCTTCTTTAATGTTTTTCCTTAGTATCTAGGGTGTTGGAATATAGATGTATGGAAGCCTTACTGCACTGTACAAGGTGCTGGTGAGACCACATCTAGATTACTGTGAGCAGTTTTATTCCCCTTATTTAAAGGAAGATATCAATTGTTGGAGGCAGTTCAGAGTAGGTTGACCAGGATGATACTTGGTATGGAGGGATTGGCTTATGCACAAAGACTAAAAAGGTTGGGATTCCACTCACTGGAGATTAGAATAATGGGAGGTGATTTCATTGAGACATATCAGATTCTCAAGTGTCTTGACAGGGTAATTGCAGAAGGGATGTTTCCCATCAATGGACAGCCCAGGACTAGAGGGCATAAAGAATAAAGGGGCACCAATTTAAGACTGAAATGAGGAGGAATTTCTTTTCTTGGAGAGTTGTGAGCCTTTGGACTGCCTTGTGACAGAGACCTGAGGGAGCAGAATCCTATATATAATTAAGGTTGAGATAGATAGATTCTTGATTAGTAGGGGTATCAGGGAAGTATGGGAAAAAGGCAGGAAGGTGGACTTGAGAAATGTCACATCAATCATGATCTTATTGAAAGGCAGAGCAATTAAGCCAAATGGCCTACTTCTGTTCCTATTTTGCATGGTCTTACCTCGTTAGCACAGTCTTTGAGTCAACTGCTCCCATATCTCCTTAGGCGACTTGATGTCAAATTTTATTTAGTGATACACTTGTGACATGCCTTGAAAAGCTTTACCATGCTGTTGTGCTTGTCTTCAGCAAGCAAAGCAATTTTTAATGAACATTTGGAAATGTTCATTGCTTTTGTAGCCCTGCTCCTCATTACATTTGGCTTAAAATTAGCCAATGCAATTTGAGAACACTGCTCCAGTCCTTTCAACAAAGTGTAGTTGGTTTCAATTATCCAACATTTTGTGTAGTTGTTTGTTTTGTTTTTGCTCACAATCCAGAGCTTTTAACTGGGTGCATTGTGTCATTTTCCATGTCTTAAAATCATTATGATTTATCTGAAAATAGTATCATACATTTTGTATTGACGTACTTTGATTTGGCACATTAATCTACAGGGCACAAGTAATCTGGGTGGAGAGTAAACATGTTAATTCTGATTTTAATCCTGCTTGGAAATCTTAGCCACCAGTGACCATTTTTATTGCTGTCTGTAATTTTCACCTCTTCTTCTGAGCATTCGAAATTAGCAAGAGCCATCTGCTTATTTAATTTATGGCCTAAGCAGGAAAATAATTGTTCATCTACACCTTTTGAAGCTCAGTGGAGAAGATTTCTACTCAGAAATTATTTTTCTTGTCTTTGTTTCCTTAATGAGCCAGGCGGAGTTCTTCCAGACACCGATTACTCCTCACCAATGGCAAGACACTCAGCAAATCCCTTTACCCACAACTTAATTGGCTGCTCCTTGTTTGTTTTCTTGGAAACATAGAAGGCTGAGGGAGAACCTGATTGGGGTGTACAGATTATGAGGGGGAAAGCCACAGTGGATAGAAAGCAACTGCCCACCTTAGTTGAAAGTACAATTATAAGGGGACATAATTTTAAAATGAAAGACAGGAGGTTTAGAGGGAACCTGAGGAAAATGTTTTCACTCAGAAGGTGATAGGTGTGAGGAATGCACTGTCTGGTAGAGTAGCTGAGGCAGATAACCTCACAACCTTTAAAAAGCAGTTGGATTGATAATTTTCAAGACTATGGATCTAGTACTGGAAAGTGGGACTAGTGTTGATTTAATGTATGTTTGACAGTATAAACTCAATGGGCTGAAGGGACTTTTCTGCACTGGATGATTCTGTTATTTGATGGTTGCTGCTGCCAAACAGTTCATAATCAACACCCCTAACACCAATTGTTTAGAATTTTCCATTGATAGTAAGTATGATAACTGACCAGGGATATTCAAATGAGTTATTGATGTGACAAACCAGGATTAGATAGGATAGATACAGAAAAACTGTTCTTGATGACTGGGGAGTCTCGCAATAGGTCACAGTTCTAGGATAAGGGGTAACATGTTTAGGACAGAAGGGGGAGAAATTTCTTCATCTATAGAGTGGTGAGCCTGTGGAATTATCTGTGACAGGACACTGTTGATGTCAAAACATTAAAGATCTTCAAGAAAGATACAGATATAGTTCTTGCGATGAAAGGGATCAAAGAAGATGGGAAGAAAGTTAGAACAGGGCGCCGCTCATACTGTGTTGTGGTGCAGGCTCAAAGAGCTGAATGGCATACTCCTACACCAATATTCTATGTTTCTACACCACACCATGTCCTGTGGTGATGGGAACATGGAAAGGAACATTGGAACACACAAACAGAAGTAGGGCAGTCAATATCTCCAGCCTGTTCCATCATTCTCATAGACTATGGCAGATCACCATCTGTTGTGTTATATCTTGTAGCAAATCTGCTAGAATTCTTTGAGGAAGTACCAAATAAATTCAACCAAGGAGAGCAAATGGATGTTATCTACTTGGACTTCAAGACGGCCTTGACAAGGTCCCACACAGGAAACTGCTGAGTAAGGGCCTATAGCATCAGGGCAAAGGTAGAAGATTGGCCGTCAGGCAGAAAGCCGAGAGTGTGGATAAAAGGTTCTTTCTCAGGATAGTAGCCGATGACAAGTGCTGTTCAGCAAGACTCAATGTTGGGACCACAACTTTTCACTTTATTCATTAACAATCTAGATGAAGGAACTGAGGGCATTCTAAGTTTGCAGATGATAGGTAGCGGGACAGGTCGCACTGAGGAGGCGAGGAGGCTGCAGAAGGATTTAGATAGGTTAGGAGAGTGGGTAAAGAAATGGCAGATGGAGTACAATGTGGGAAAGTGTGGGGTCATGCACTTTGGTAGGAAAAATAGAAGCATGGACTATTTTCTAACTGGAGAGAAAATTCAGAGGTCTGAAGTTCAAAGAGACTTGGGAGTTATAGTCCAGGATTCTGTCAAAGTGAACTTGCAGGTTGAGTCAGTAGTTAGGAAAGCAAATGCAATGTTGGCAATTATTTTGGGAGGACTTGAATATAAAAGCAGGGATGTACAGTTTTGGGCCCCATACCTCAGGAAGGATGTACTGGCCCTGGACCGTGTTCAGAGGAGCCTGAAAAGCTTATGCCCAAAACATTGACTCTCCTGCTCCTCAAATGCTGCCTGACCTGCTGTACATTTCCAGCATCACACCTTTTGACTCTAATCTCCAGCAGCTGCAGTCCTCAATTTCTCCATGAGAAACTTATCAGTCATGATTGAATGGCAGAGCAGACTTGATGGGTTGAATGGCATCATTTATGCTCCTATGTCTTATGGTCTTATGATCTTATTTACCTATTTAAAGGTCATGCTAATAATGTCACCACCACATCATGGTATGTGACCTAATGGCATAAACCTCTCAGTCTCCATCTTACTGAGCTCTGTCCTCTTGAAGTGTGAAGGGAAGGGTGTTAAGTAGATCCAAATTGCTTCACTGAAGCCCAGACTGCAGAATGCATGTAGCATAAGTATGTAAATGCCAGCAGCTGTAAGAACATTTTGTTGAGTGTTTTAGCATGATACGACTTAACATTTTTCTGTTACGGGAACTAACGTAAGTATCACAGCATGGTAACTGCAGGTCATCAACATTTCTTGCCACATTGCACATGATGGCAGCGTGGTAGTAAGCACCAATAACTACTTATAAAGGAATCCTCATTGAAGAACAACTTAATTAGCCAGGAGGCAGATTTACCTTCTTTCTACTCACAGTTCAAGATGTATCAAGGCAGAAGTCCTCTATTTTCACATGTTTCAGCTTGCATCCCAATATAAAAGTTAAAGTGCAATAACACTTCTTTTATATGTCAATAGCAACATCTATTGATAGAAGACTTAGAATTAACATCAATAGTCAAATCTGCCAGTTTAACTACAGAGACTATCTGCTCAAAACCAAGTAGCTTTTTAAACACTAGAAATTGATTTTCTAGTCTAGAGAGGATTACCCACCTTTAGCAGTTGGTATTACCATTTTGTTTCTTTAATTTCAACAACAAGATTGGTGTACCATCATGATCCTTATTTAGAACCACCTTCCCCTACATGCTGAGACTTGCTATTACAAGCCCTTATCTCTTAAAGATGCAGATAACTTACTGAAGAGGCTGCAATTAAGAAATCTAAAGTAAAACAGGAGTAAAAGGTGGAAAAATAAGAGGATGAAACAATGAGCTAAGTAAAAGAAAGGAACAAGCAATTCCTGCATGCTACTTCAGTAAGACAAAAAACAATAAACTCTCACCAAAAAAAGGAAGGTAAACATTTGACTATGAAATGGACAGTGCGCGGCATTTTCAGCAAATGACCGATGTATGCAGCTTACTTCACAAATCAAACCATAAATGATCACAAGATGAGATCTCTGAAAATATTACTTACTGCTGGCAAAGAAGGACTTCAAAGAATAAATACATCTGGTCTCTCTGATAATGGGAAAAAAGGTTTAGAGACTAGCTAGAAAGTACTTGTGGACCAGTTCATGGTTTAAATCAACTTCTGAATTAACAGACTCTAAGTCAGGTCACATAGTCAAAAACCCCAAGATTTCTCTGAAGCAGAACTTGCAGAAAAGCGAGTCAATTTGATAATTATCTCTAATATGATGAAAAGTTTACAGGGAGATTATCCAGGCAAGACAAAGGGACATACCATTGTTGCTGGAAGGTCAATGCTAACAGTATGCACAGATGTTACTGTAACCACTCACGAGATTCAAACCCCATCCATGGTGGTGTGAATGAAAATGCTCTATGACTTTCTGCTTCAATGCAAGAGAAGAATGAAACAGAGACACGACTAGCAAACAGGTAAAGAACTACCACAACTTCACACGTGAAGCGGTGATTCTCCTGCTCCTTGGAAGCTGCCTGTCTGACTGTGCTTTTTCAGCACCACACCTTTTGACTCTCATCTCTAGCATCTGTAGTCCTCACTTTCTTCTACTGGGTGGAGAGTACAAGTCAGACACCCAGCTGCAAATACAGAGACAGCAGCAAAGGTTTCTAAGATATGACAATCAATCCAAGTTTTATGAAATATAACCTATAATGGTGTTATATTGTGAAGGAGCAGAAGCAACCTCAGGCCAATGTACAATACACCAATTGTCCATGCATAAAGTGAAGAACAAAACTCCAACAAAAATGATTGTTGCTGATTAGCAGCAACCTGCAGCAAGACAGCCAAGTTGTCAGCCAAGAGCAACCAAGAATGGCATATATCTGTTCCGATATGATCACCAGATCAGGACAAGTTCTCCAACTACCAAAACTTTACATGAAAGTTTGCATTGTTAATGCTGTTCAGTCTGCTTTTGCATGTTTGTATAACTGGCAATGCATGCCTATGCACAATGACATATTTATTTGCAATCTCTTTTCTTTATAAAGTGGTTAATGTTGCATTAAATGTGTGCTATACCTTTAAGGCCATGCTTATGTTGTCACCATTGTATCATGGAATGTGATCTTTTGATATAAATCTCTCAGTCTCCATCTTACTGAGCTCTGTCCTTTTGGAGCATAAAATGCCGAAGGAAGTGCCCTGCAGTACATTTGATTGTTTTGCTCGAGGCCAGAAACACAAATGCCTGTGATTGTCTATATGTAAATACCAGGAGCTATGATAATAGTTTGTTGATGTTTTCAGTACTAAGTGACTCGTGCATCATATTTCTGTTGGGAATGCCAACAAAAGTATCAAAGTGTGATAATGACGGATCATCAGTAAATCTCAACACAACATGTCAGTATCCTAATTCTTTTACCCATCCACTTAATTTCTTCCCAAATCTGTCAATTGGTATAGGGACAGAAGTTATTGGTCTACCAATACGATTATTTTAATTGCTGTCACCAAGGCTTAGGTTATATTTCATTCTGGATTTCCAAATGGCAGTATTTACAAAGGAATGGACAAGTGGACTATTTTATGAGGGGGACACACATTGTGGTTATGTCAGCTAAAAACTTTTTATTTCATTTTCAACCCAATATCATAACAGCAACAATTTTTTGGTGGTGATTGAATGTGATGGAAATATGAGAATTTTTTTTATTGCCTTTAATTCTCTTTTGTGACAACAACATTCTTTGTTGGTGATTGAATGTGATGGAAGGATAAGAGCTGAGGTTACATCCTCAGAGAAAACAATTCCAGCTCTTTTCGATATAGAAGAACCTTTGAATAATTCATGTTATCTATTACCTTCCAGATGAATGTGTGGAAAAGTACGTGAAAATGGAGACACTCAATGTAGAGCATCAGAATATTGCTTGTTTTCTCCAGCAACTGTGTGTACTAACTCTGAATGTGCTGGTTACTAATAACTGTTATGCTGACTATAAAAATTTACAATTGTACAATTTGTACAATTTTGTACAAATTCTGTACAATTTGGTCAGCATAAACTAAATTAATGAGGCTTGGAATATTACTGTACAATATAAAAATCTTTGGGAACAAGACAAAAATAACAAGACAGTCCCTTCTAGATGACTTCCAACACATCCACCTGTCTTCTCGCCATATGCCTGCAACTGTTCATTTGCCAAAACCGGGCTAACTACGACTTGTGCTGATTTTTAACTTCTTTAGCTAGTTGATAAGCAGCGATGGCTGTCACATTCATACATATTATTCCCACTGGGGAAACAAGATAGATTAGCATATTGGAGAACCGCAGCTTGCTAATGTGTAAGAGTGGGTAAAGGGATGGGCGTGATGCTTCTCTGGGGCGGCTGATGGGGGGGCCTCTGGGCTGCCACAACATCAGGTCACCCGAAGCTGAGCCAATAAAATGATGGAGGATGGGAAGGCAGTCAAGCTCGGGTGGTTCCCAAGGCGTCAGCTGTCAATAGTAGTCACTGAAATATGTTCTGTTCTTTTCCCGAGTCATATGTTCATGATTTTGTTTTGTTTATAGCTGCTCATTTCAAATGTTGATACAGACACAAAAAAAAATTAGAACCCAGAATTGTGTTTTAACAATGTGCTGATAAATGTATTTGAAAGTAAGCATAACTTCTATCTGGCCTAATAATTAACTTTGAGGGTAAATCAAATGCACTGAGCAACCTAAGTGGGTCCTGCTTTCAGATACCATTTCATTCATCCTGTTCAGCTGCTGTTGATCCTGTAATGCTTCCGAGTCACTGCTACACTGCGCTTTTAAGAAATATTCCCCAGCCCCCACTCCCCCAGCACGTCAGCAAGCTGTGGTTCTCCAGCTTGCCAATCAGTCTTGTTTCCCAGTGGGAATTATGTGAATGACACACATATGCAGCATTTGGCTCATTATCTATAAATTTGCATGAACTCATTCTGCACAGATGTCGAAGTTAACAAACCAGCAGAAGTGCAATGGAAATAGCATAGATTTTTTTTCAGAAGTGCATGCAACATAAATACGACTTGTATTAGTTTGTATAAATCCAAATCTAATGCGCTCAATACCACTTCATGATCCAAAGTGACTTGATCTTTGATGTTTTAAGATTAGTGACATGAGGTATTCCTATTAATGAGCCAGTGTTCAACAAGAGCACTGAACCAATGAGTGCAACATGTCCTACAATGAGATAATCATGATTCACTGGTAAATACTAGACTTATGAATCTGCCACAGAACAAAAAAGAAGTCATGTCGCAAAGCAAAATATAGAATCTGTTACCGTTCTGAATAAAAGGACACGTATATGGTGCAATTTGATTTGTTTTCCCTTTAGGGTACTGTTTGAGGTTAGATATCGGGAATGCTGGAGTAATTATTATTCCCAACAGGCATCTTATACTGAAGGCATTGTGTTCAAGCCCAGTATGAGGAAAGCTGACAAACAAAGCCCATTATATTTCATGGAAATTCCATTGTTCAAGAATTACCCTTTTCTTTAAAGTAAGTGAAGGTTTGTTGATGAAATGCATACAAGTTAGCAGATTGCTGAATTTTTGTACTAATAATTATTATATGTTGCCAATAGTATCATAAAATGTACATGTTAAAATATTTCAGGATTACATTTAATAATACAAACTTGGAGTACGATTGGGGTTCTGCCAGTCTCTTTTCATAATTCCAGTGGAATAACATTGGAAGCCCCTGACAAACAGCTAAACTGTGAGGCCTGTAGATTTTTATTCCTGGTCCTTCAGGTTTACTATGGAAATCAATGATCCAAAACAGTGCTCACAATAGAATTTACCCAATGTTCTTTCTAAAGCAAAATACACTACAGAAGTTATTGCAAGAATCTTCCCCATGCAATGTTTATATTCACAAGTGAACATATTTACATGAACCTGTCCAGAAGAGGTGATCAGCCTGCTCTGTCTCAAAGTCAAATTCCAATCAGGCGAAAATGAGGACTGCAGATGCTAGTGATTAGAGTCAAGAGTGTGGTGCTGGAAAAGCACAGCAGGTTAGGCAGCATCCAAGGAGCAGGGGAAACGATGTTTCGGGCAAAAGCCCTTCATCAGGAATGGCTCAACCTCCAATCACTGATCAGACAACCTCTTCCTTAGCAAGCTAATTATGCTGTGAGGCAAGGGTTTTTTAAAAAATACTTTTTCCATGCAAAGAGTCTGTATTCAAACCTTGACACTGTCCAGTGTCCGGCAAATGATCAGTTTGACTTCTGGCAAAAATCACACACATGTCTTGTTTTCCACTTTGGTTTGATCAATGAACTTCTAAGGACATATTTGTGTCTCTCTGGAAAGAGGCTTACCCTTGCTTTTAACGCACTTTGACATTAGCTTTAGCTTGCTCATGCTCTGTGTTGTCCAATCAATCGTGTGGTGTTTACAGAGTACAATTCTATGATAATCACAAATTCAGCTGATAAATAGTTCACATTATCACATCTGATTCACTGTGTCTGTTTTTAAACAAAACACCAGCTTCTCTAGAGTTTCTGTGACAGTTCAGTCCATTGCTGCTGAATTATGATACTTGATGATAATACATGTGAAATAATTCCACAGAGGCCGATATCCCAACATCCAAGTTACCCTTTATTTACACATGCAGAGTCCTTGACACTGATCCAGCTCCCTCAGAACCAGTTCTCAGAGTGAACAGAATGTCTGACACTCCTATTCTTACTTGTCAGCCAAGGTTCTCTGATTGGACCAGACGAACAGCCCCAACAAGTAATTCATATTCTACGTGGTCTACCTGGCTGACCACAGCACAATCACTACAACATCAGCTAAACACAGAAACACATTGAAACCAGTGACTTTTCTAATCATTAGGTAATCACCAGACCTATACACTTTCTCCTCATTGCATTAAAATATTTGCGTGAAGTATATTGTACATTAATATTCCTCTTTGTTTTAAGTTCTATACTAGGGTCCAAGAAACATAGGGCTGAATTTTCCCAGCCCCCTGAATAATGTGGGCAGTCAAAATGAGGAGAGTCATTTCAGAAAATGTGGCAAGATCAGAAAGTTTAGCTGCTTGATGTCAAAGAGAAAAAAGGTCAGATTTTTCATACATGGTGTGAACAGCAAAATGGGAATGTTGTTCGCAGTAAGAGACCTATTTGTGCATATTTGCACCTCATTAGCATCTAATCTCACCTCATTTATATGCAGTCTGATATTTGTCCACATGGTAGAGAGAAGCTAGATGCCGATAATTAATTCAATGATATGAAAGCTGGTGTGGTTGCACTTTCAAGTTTTCACCTTGAAGGAAAGAGTGACAATAACATGGTTGATTTCAGCATGCAGGTTGAGAGTGTGAAATGTGTCTGAAACAACTGTCAACCAACAAAGGTATCTCACAGTTTCAGCTTTCTGCTTGCTCCTTCATGCTTCCATGTTGGCCAGCATTCTATAAGATCTCAAGGCATGCTCCATAGACACTTCCACAAAGGTCAGTATTGGACAAATACCAGCCTCAGCACATCCTTATTGCACATCTTGGATTAACATGGAATGCAGTTCTCTATGTCAATGCCGTAATTCAGAGCATATTGGAACCTTATATTGAATTGCTGCTGCTAGGCCACTATACACCGCACACATTGGGGCAGGTTGTATTTTACAGCATTTCTCTCGCTCTCTTCGCCTACTTGAAATCTCACAGAATCTTTGCCTTGCCTTACTTTTTTGTATATTTCTGCCTCATTCAGAACTAAAAGGCTCACAATAATTTTGGCATCCCTTAACATTTGGCACAGACGAAAAGCCAGATAGCTGTCATGGTTGTCACAGTGGTCAGACAACGGAGTGGACATGCTTCTGCATGTCTAAGTCTACCCTCATTCCTTTATAATTACCCTTATTTAAGTTAACACAGTTGTTTCTGACCCATGTTTCTCACTCTCATACTGAATGCTAAATGCTATCACGTTAGTGTTATTGTTTTCTAGGTGAAAACTTGGAAGTGCAACCACACCAGCTTTGGTATCATTCAATTAAGAGAAGCCATTGAAACGGGAAGCTGATGCCAGTAACATTGGAGTTGTTTTATTGCAGAATGATGAGTTGAGGATCAAATGGCTTGTCAGTACTTGCTCAAAGAAACTGACTACACATTGGTAAAAATATTCAACAATTGAGGAAGACACATTGAATCCTATGTTAGCTTGACATCACTTTGAATTAAGCGTCATCAGTCAATTGAAAAAAAAACTTTTAATTATAAGTTCAACCATATTTCGATTTTCTTCGAAACAGTTTGAAACAAGAATTTAGGATTGATTCAGTGGAAATTATTTGTCTAATAACAGATATTTGAAAATCATTCATGAAAAGAAAAAAATATAGCAGATACTTTATTTAACAGATTTTAAGCTAACTAACCTGTACCTTCCTGCTTCTGTCTCTCCCTTACTAGAACTAAATACACTATCTTGCAATCTAACGGGACCATGTCGGATTCAAGACAGTTTTGGAAAATTAAAATCAATGCATCAACGAACTTACTGGTCACTTCTTTTAAGACCCTCGGATGAAGTCCATCAGGCACACTTGTAAGCACACATCTCCAACAATTTACTCAGTATCATATAATCACAGAGTTATATAGATGTACAGCATGGAAACAAACCCTAAATAAATGTCATCCCATTTGCCAGTGTTTGGCACAATTTGCTCTAAATCCTTCCTATTCATACACCCATCCAGATGTCTTTTAAATGCATTATTTGTACCAGTCTCCACCACTTCCTCTGACAGCTCATTCCATACATACACAACTCTCCTTAGGTCCATTTTCAATCTTGCCCCTCACCTTAAAATTATGACCTCTAAGTCTGGACTCCCCCACCCCGGGGGAAAGACCGTGTCTATTTATCCTATCCATACCCCTCATGATTTTATAAACCTCTATAAGGTCACCTCTCAGCCTCCAACACTCTCAGGAAAATAGCCCTATTCAGTCTCTCCCTACACGTCAAGATTCACAAAATCCTTCGTATTGCAAGGAGACCAGAACTGCATTCAGTATTGCAATTGTGGCTTAACTATTTCTGTGGTGATTACAATTTTCCTGAGTTTCTTCCAACTTTCCATGTATTACTGCTTCTGGGATGTTACTTGTATGCCAAATCATGAAGTCGGAGTCGAAAAGTGCAGCGCTGGAAAAAGCAGAGTAGGTCAGGCAGCATCCAAGGAGCAGGAGACGTTTTGGGCCTAAGCCCTTCATTAGTGAAGGTTGATTCAAAGTAACTGTTCAATTTATTTACGATTATCTTATTTTCCATTATTAATTCCCTGGTTTTACTTTTTATAAAATTCATTTTTGTTAAATCTTTTTACTCCTTCAAGTATTTAGATAAACTCTTTTTTTGTTTTCTGGTTAACTTTCGCTCTCGCCCTTATTTTCACGGCTGATTTAATTTTGGATAGCCTTTGCTTTATTTGCAATTAGTTCCATCTACAGACCGAAAACCTCTCTTTCGACACTGACATTTTACTCTTTTGGCTTGATACTATTTAACATTTTTTAATTAGTCATTGATGATATGCTCATTCCATAGAGTTTTTCTTATTCTTTGGTATATATCTATTCAGTGTATTTTTAAATATACTATTCAATGTCTCTATTGAGTTACTATTTAACCTGACTTGTTGATTCACTTTAGCCAGCTTTGCTTCCTGCCCTGATAACTCCCCTAATTGAATTTTTAAAAAATAGTCTTTGACCTACATTGGTGTGCCGATTGTGGTATCGACTTCTGGTTCCGGACGTTGTTGCCATGCATGGGCTTGGATGGCTGGGCAGCCGTTAAGAATATCAGAGGAAACGCTGGTGATGGGCTAGTGGAATCATAGCTAGATTAGTAATCCAGATACATGTATAGTATCCCAGAGACCTGGGTCTGAATCCAAGCACAGTGGATGATGAAATCTTCATTCAATAAAATTCTGGAATTAAATTTCTAATCTTACCATGCAACTATTTTGATTTTTGGAAAAGCCTGTTTGGTTCACTAATGCCCTTTAGGGAAGGAAATTGACACACTTGCCTGGACTAGCCTCAGAGTGATTCCAGGTTCACAGCAATGTTATTGACTCTTAATTGCCCCCCAAAACATCCTTGAGAGAAAGTGAGGGCTGCAGATGCTGGAGATCAGAGCTGAAAATGTGTTGCTGGGAAAGCGCAGCAGGTCAGGCAGCATTCAGGGAACAGGAGAATCGACGTTTCGGGCATAAGCCCTTCTTCAGCCCCAAAACATCCAAGCAAGCCATTCAGTTGCTTTGACCATTTGAAAGGAAAGAAGGAAAAACATTGGACAGACCACCTGACATCAACTAAGGCCCTGGACATAACAATGGTAAACATAGTCCTGTTTACCCTGGAAGGTCCTTCTTACTAATATCGGGGGTCTATTGCCAAAATTGGGAGAGCTGAATCAAGATTAGAGTGGTGCTGGAAAAACACAGCACGTCAGTCAGCATCCAAGGAGCAGGAAAATCAATGCTTTGGGCAAAAGTCCTTCATCAGGAATGGGCTTTTGCCCAAAACATCAATTTTCCTGCTCCTCGGATGCTGCCTACCCTGCTGTGCTTTTCCAGCACCACTTTAATCTTGACTCTGATCTGCAGCATCTGCAGTCCACATTTTTGCCAAATTGGGAGAGCTGTCTCACAGATTAGTTGGAGACAAAAAAACTGCAGATGTTGGAATCCAAGAGTGAGAAGCAAGGGGCTAGAAGAACACAGCAAGCCAGGCAGCATCATTAGGTGGAGAAGTTGACATTTCGGATGTAACTTTTCTTCAGGTAAAAACATGACACAGTCATACTCATGAAATTATACCATACCGACAATGACCCAGACAACACCTTACCATCCCCGGATATATGAATGGACAAAGAAACCTCCTGCTGATTACCATGTACCGCCCATCCTCAAATGATGAATCAGTTCTTGAAACAGCACTTGGAAGAAGCACTGGGAGGGCAAGGGTGCAAAATGTACTCTGGGTAGGGGACTTCAACGTTCACCACTAAGATTGTCTTAGCAGCAACACCACTGATCCAACACACTTAATGTATCATTAATAAAAAGAAACCTGACTGTTATATATTTCCTGTTTATTTATTATCTTATAAACTGCTGATGTGTGGTCTTTCATCGTTAAAGCTTTTTTATTATATCTTATGATCCATAAAAGGAATGTTTTCAGAAGGAATTCTGAATAGCCAGAGCTTTCCCTTTCAAGTTAAGCTAAAGGATTGTTTGCTATAAAATATCCCTAAATACTGTTTAAAAAGATCAGAGAACTGCTAAAATATGCTGGCTGACATTTCTCCTTGAAATAGCTTCACTAGAGATACATTATCTGATCGCCACAAGTTACTGTCACATAGCTACCTGCAAAACAATATGGCAAATCAGATGTAACTCATTAGTAATGAAGCACATTGGTGTGTTCAGAGAAGTGCTAAGTTGCCATATCAATGCAGATTATTTCTTTCTGTAGTAATACTCTGCAGCATATTTGTGACTATCTGCTTTCAATGGGAATATCATTTCATTCCCTTTGTTAGTGTTACGTTAAGCTTTCTGACTTTCTTTGTGGAGGAGAATTTGGGATTGAATTACACGTAACTGGAAAGCCATAAGATACAGCAGAGATTGAAGATATTTATTGAAACCAGATGAGCCAGGTTGTGAGATGTCACAGCTTGCAGGATGCTGCCAAGAGATAGAATCAAAGTCAATTTTCTCATCTCAGGCTCATTACCTGGGACAATGCACATTCACCCTGCAGGCAGGAGGAGTTTGTTTTATTTACTTTTATTTCAAGGCAGGGCAGGGAAGATACTGGTTTTATTGCTAAATCTATTGGTGAATCATCATACCGAGATATTTCAGTTACAAGGAAACATTGTCAAAGTTGGTATTGCCTTCCTTTGAGATTTGAAGACTTAAAGAAGACGTGATCAAAATCATGAGGGGTCGAGACCGAACCCAGAGGGAGAAACTATTTCTGCTCATAAATAGCTTTTAAAGTGTTTTGCCAAAAAATCAGTGAACCTGCACAGTTAATGCCTTTGCTGTTGAATTCATGTATTGCTGGACATGGGAGTACATCTAGGAAAATTAACAAACAGTGAAATTCACAACTGATGTTGGAGGAATCTGTTTGGGAGAGGTCACAGCACAGAAACAGATAAGTGAATAGTTTTAAATATAGCTCTGTTGTAAATCTACAATAGTGAGTAGAGTGTTCTCTTTCTTGATTATATGTTTCATTGAGATATGTCTCTGGATTAAACTTAAAAAATATAAGCCATGAGTATTAAGTTAGCCTGGAGCAGAGTTTTGTAGAGAAATAAGATGGTGCTATTTTTCTGGGTCTGTAGATTGGAAGAAGCAAAAATGGCTCTGAGTAGAGTGATGAAATAAGGCGACTGAGGTGTCAGTGGGGGAGCACTTTGGTGTGCTATTACTTTTAAAATAACGATGGAAAAGGATAGACAAGATCTAAAAGTTGAAGTTCTAAATTGGATAAAGACTAATTTTGATGGTATGAGGCAAGAACTTTCAAAAGCTGATTGGGGGCAGATGTTCGCAGGTGAAGGGACAGCTGGAAAATGGGAAACCTTCAGAAATCAGATAATGAGAGTCCAGAGACAGTATATTCCTGTTAGGGTGAAAGGGAAGGCTTGTATGTGTAGGGAAGGCTGGTATGTGTAGGGAATGCTGGTTGATGAAAGAAATTGAGGATTGGTAAAGAAAAAGAAGGAAGCATATGTCAGGTATAGACTGGATAGATTGAGTGAATTCTTAGAAGAGTATAAAGGCAGTAGGAGTATACTTAAGAGGAAAATCAGAAGGGCAAAAAGGGAAATGAGATAGCTTTGGCAAATAGAGTTAAGGAGAATCCAAAGGGATTTTACAAATAATTTAAGGACAAAAGGGTAACTAGAGAGAATATAGCCCCTCAAAGATTAGCAAAGAGGCCTTTGTGTGGAGCTGCCGGAGATGGAGGAGATACTAAATGAGTATTTTGCATCAGTTTTTACTGTGGAGAAGGACATGAAAGACATAGAATGTGTGGAAATAGATGGCGACATCTTGAAAAATGTTCATATTATAGAAGAAGAAGTGCTGGATGTCTTGAAACACATAAAAGTGATTAAATTCCCAGGACCTGATCAGGTGTGTCCTAGAACTCTGTGGGAAGCGAGGGAAGTGATTGCTGGGCCCCTTGCTGAGACATTTGTATCATCGATAGTCACAGGTGAGCTAACATGGTGCCACTATTTACGTAAGGACAAATCAGAGAATATAAACAGGTGAGTCTGCCATCAGTGGTGGGCAAGTTGTTGGAGGGAATCCTGAGGGACAGGATGTACATGTATTTGGAGAGGCAAGGACTGATAAGGGATAGTCAACATGACTTTGTGCATGGGAAATCATGTCTCACAAACTTGATCGAGTTTTTTGAAGAAGTAACAAAGAGGATTAATGAGGACAGAATGGTAGACGTGATCTATATGGACTTCAGTAAGGTGTTCAACAAAGATTCCCATGGGAGACTGTTTAGCAAGGTTAGATCTCATGGAATACAGAGAGAACTAGCCATTTGGATGCAGAACTGGCTGAAAGATAGACCACAGAGGGTGGTGGTGGAGGATTGTTTTTCAGACTGGAGGCGTGTGACCAGTGGAGTGCCACAAGGATTGGTGCTGCGTCTACTATATCTCGTCATTTATATAAATGATTTGGTTGTGAGAATAAGAGGTACAGTTAGTAAGTTTGCAGATGACACCAAAATTGGAGGTGTAGTGGACAGCAAAGAAGATTATCTCAGATTACATCTGAATCTTAATCAGATGGGCCAATGGACTGAGAAGTGGCAAATGGAGTTTAATTTAGATAAATGCGAGGTGCTGCATTTTGAAAAGGTAAATCTTAGCAGGACTTAAACACTTAATGGTAAGGCTCTAGGGAGTATTGTTGAACAAAGAGACCTTGGAGAGCAGGTTCATGGCTCCTTGAAAGCAGAGTTGCAGGTAGATAGGATAGTAAAGAAGGTGTTGGTATGCTTTCCTTTATTGGTCAGAGTATTGAGTACATGCGTTGGGAGGTCATGTTGTGGCTGTGTGAATAGGTTGGGGCTGTTTTCCCTGGAGCGTAGGAAGCTGAAGGGTGACCTTATAGAGGTTTATAAAACCATGAGGGACATGGATAGGATAAATATACAAAGTCCTTTCCCTGGCGTGGGGAGGTCCAGAACGAGAGAGCATAGGTTTAGGGTGAGAGGGGAAAGATATAAAAGAGACCCAATGGGCAACTTTTTCACACACACAGGGTGGTGCATGTATAGAATGAGGTGCTAGAGAAAGTGGTGGAGGCTAATACAATTGCAACATTTAAAAAGCATCTGTATCGGTGTATGAATGAAGGGTTTGGAGGGATATGGGCTGGGTGCTGGCAGGTGCAACTAGATTGGTTTGGGATATCTGGTCGGCATGGATGAGATGGACTGAAGAGTCTGTTTCAGTGCTGTACATCTCTATGATTCTGTGACTCTATCAGCAAATGTGATGTGAGATAAACGCTTTCACACAATGAGTATGGTTAGTCATGGGATTCACAACCTGAAAGTGTGGTGGAGGCAGGTTCAAATGAAGCATTCAAGACAGCATTGGATGATTTAAATAGAAGCGATATACAGGATTACAGGTAAAGGCACAATATTGCCACTGGTCTAAAATGTCCAGTGAGCCAGTGTGGGCACAACATGCTCAATGGCCTCCTTCTGCACTTTAACACTCCTGAGATTGGGTAATTCAATAGACTAAGTTTCAATTTTGGGAATTTCATGGAAGGTTTCTGACTGTGAGTTTGGGTGAATTATCTCACAGAATCCTCCACAATAATGCAGTGCTGCATTTGCACCATCTTGTGCAGACAGTAACGGAGATGCATAGTGTTTCTGGGACTGGATCCATTGGGAACAGTTCCGATAAGCCGATGTATGTGGGCAATATCAGAAGCTGCTCCTCAATAAAGTAAAAAATCACACAACACCAGGTTGTAGGATTCTGGATTAGTGATGCTGGAAGAGCACAGCAGTTCAGGCAGCATCCAAGGAGCTTCGAAATCGACGTTTCGGGCAAAAGCCCTTCATCAGGAATAAAGGCAGTGAGCCTGTAGGGACAGAGAGACAAGGGTAGTGGTGGAGTGCATTCATTTGACCTTTATCTCTTCATCCCCTGTGTGGACAGAATTATTGCCATTGTGGAACAGGATTGTGATGACTCATGTAGTGATTCTGAGACCTACATGTCCTGATGACTAGGAAAGATTCAGATGCAATGCTGCTTTCTGAATACCAACACAGTATTCGTAACATGCCCAATTTCACAAATCATTCCCTTTGTAGGCACAAGTAGCATCAGAGAGCATCATGTGACATCACCTTCTACTCTACCTCTGACCAAGAAGACACAGGCCCTTCAGAAGGTGCACCAACAAGAATGTCTCCTATGCTCTCCACCAGTGAAGAGCACACTCTGGTAAGCACATCACTACCATGTCTTCACAGCTGGCCAAGGAAGAAACACTCTTAGGTCACTGGCATTTGAAGAACTGCCAGAGACCAGGCACCTATTCAGTCGCGGGATAGATATGATGTCATAGTGTTGGTTATTAATGACTTTATTCAAATGCACAAACAGTCATAGGAGTAGCAAGGAGGCTTGCCAGAGGTACTTAGGGAAGCATTCTATTCATGCTATCTGTCCTCTGCTGGCTCAGTGCCTTCCAAAGGTACACAAAGCCAACACACCAGGACATCCCATCGTGTTGGGCAATGGGGCTCTATGTGAGAATCTCTCCGGCTATGTGGAAGGCATCTTGAAACCTATTGTACAGGGGATCTTCAGCTTCTGTTACGACACTACGGATTTCTTAACAAACTCGGCACCCACGGACCAGTCGAACCGGGAACATTCCTCATCACAATGGACGTTTCCGCACTCTACACCAGCATCCCCCACAATGATGGCATCGCAGCAACAGCCTCAGTACTCAACAACAACAACTGCCAGTCTCCAAACACCATCCTACAACTCATCCGCTTTATCCTCGATCACAACGTCTTCACCTTTGACAACCAGTTCTTCAACCAGACACATGGAACAGCCATGGGGACCAAATTTGCACCCCAATATGCCAACATTTTTGTGCACAGATTCGAACAAGACTTCTTCTCTATTCAGGATCTCCAACCGACATTGTACACCAGGTACAATGACGACATTTTCTTCCTCTGGACCCATGGCAAGGAGTCACTGATAAAACTACACAGTAACATCAACAAGTTACATCCCACCATCAAACTCACCATGGACTACTCTCGACTATCTGTCTCATTCTTGGACACGTGCCAAATGTCTCCATCAAGGACGGATACCTCAGCACCACACTCTACCACAAACCCACAGACAACCTCACAATGCTACACTTCTCCAGCTTCCACCCAAAACATTTTAAAACAGCCATCCCTTATGGACAAGCCCTACGCATACACCGGATCTGCTCAGATGAGCAGGAACGTGACGGACACCTGGAAGTACTCAGGGATGCCCTCACAAGAATGGGGTACATGCCCAACTCATCGACCGTCAGTTTCGACGTGCCACAACAAGGAACCGTAATGACCTCCTCAGGAGACAGGCACGTGCTGCAACCGACAAGGTACCCTTCGTTGTTCAGTATTTCCCAGGAGCTGAAAAATTACGCCATGTTCTTCGTGACCTGCAACACATTATCAATGAGGATGAGCACCTCACCAAGACCTTCCCCACACCTCCACTACTTGCCTTTGAACAACCTCCAAATCTCAAACAGATGGTTGCTCGTAGCAAGCTGCCGGGCTCTCAGGACAACTCCATACAACCCTGTCACGGTAGGCGCTGCAAGACTTGTCAGAGTGTGGACATAGGTACCACCATTGCGTGTGGGGACACCTCCCACCTTGTACATGGCAGGTACTCATATGACTCAGCCAACGTTGTCTATCTTAAACGTTGCAGGCAGGGATGCCCTGAGGCATCCTACATTGGGGAAACCGAGCAAAGGCTATGGCAACGGATGAATGGACACCTCACAACACTCAACAGACAGGAGGGTTCCCTCCCAGTTGGGGAACACTCCAGCAGCCCAGGACATTCAGCCTCAGACCTTCGGGTGACCATCCTCCAAGGTGGACTTCGGGACAGGCAGCAGAGGAAAGTGGCCGAGCAGAGGCTGATAGCTAAGTTCGGCAACCATCAGGAGGGCCTCAACCGGGACCTTGGGTTCATGTCACATTACAGGTGACCACAATTGCACTATACACACACACAGATACTCCTACACACACACACACTCACACATACACAGGCACTCCTATACACACATACACACGGACACATATACACAGACACACACGCAGACACCCACACACACCCTTACAGACACACACACTCCCACACTCACACATCCACCCCCTCACAGACGTAAGACACTCTGCACTTACTACACACACACAGACTTTCTCACACTCACAACCCCCACCCCAGACAGACAGACACACACACAGATAGACAAAGACCCACATGCACACATATATTTTGTGGGGTGAATTTGTACTTTCAGGGTTACATTGTACTTTGCTCAAAAACTGCATGCATTCATGTAGAACTCTGAGCTCGAAAACTGCATGAATTAATGTAAAACTCCGTTATCTCACTTTTTAGATTAAAATCAATCTAAATATCATGGCATAGACAAAGAACACAGGGGGCCAACACCTTCAACATATTGTCTAGCTATCACCATTGTTAACAGCTAACCCGAGAATGCAACGTTTTAAGAAAAAGTGTTCTGATTTACACATGAAAGAAGTGAAACTATCACAGTATTCTAACAGATGAAAGGCTTAACAGACAATCAATTTTTCAATGTATAATTTCAGTTACATCACACTGTAAATTTTTGCTATAAATTCTGTGTGTTAGGATTGAGCCCTCCACTACCACCTGATGAAGGAGCGACGCTCCGAAAACTAGTGTGCTTCCAAATAAACCTGGTGTTGTGTGATTTTTAACTTTGTACACCTTAGCCCAACACTGGCATCTCCAAATCATGCTCAATAAAGTATTCATTCACAGTCACACAATAAATTACTTTTAAACAGTGAGGCTTTAAAACAGTGAGAAATAGAGGCCTTCAGGAAGGAAGGCAATGGGATGCCTCTGTGTAGACTTTTTCACATCATTAAACTAATTTTCGGAGATCTAAGATGGCGGCGATCTGAGAAGATCACACTGCAGAGCTTCGCATCGCAGCAGGCGCAGGATGGTTCTTTAACCCACGCAACCCAGGTCATCTGGATTTCTTGGGGCATTGAAAGGATTGTGGAGCCCCAAGAAACATTTAAAAATTGACTTACCTGTATTTTCAGCTGTCCAGAAATGGCTAAAAAGGGAGGAGGAGCATCTGAGGCTGGGCCTGCATCTCAGCCTGCAGCAGCCTCGGAGCAGATTACTCTCCAGGACCTGGTGAACCAGCTTTCGAAATCTCGCAAGATGTTGGGGAAACAGGTTGCAGAGAAGCTGGCTCCAGTCTCTGTCATGCTGCAGAAGCATGAGCAGCAGCTGGGGAGACCTGGAGAAGAGGACGGATGAGGTGGAGCACAGGTTCACAGTGGTGGAAGCTGATGGCAGTTCATTCAAGGAAGAGATCCAAGCCCCGAAGACGCAGGTTCATAATTTGCGTGACCAAGTAGATGATCTTGAAAACAGGGGCGGCACGGTGGCATAGTGGAACAGTGGTTAGCACTGCTGCCTCACAGTGCCAGAGACCCGGGTTCAATTCCCGCCTTATGTGACTCTCTGTGAGGAGTTTGCACATTCTCCCCGTGTCTGCGTGGGTTTCCTGCGGGTGCTCCGGTTTCCTCCCACAGTCCAAAAAAAAAATGTGCAGGTTAGGCGAATTGGCCATGCTAAATTGCCCACAGTGTGAGATGAAGGGGTAAATATAGGGGAATGGGTCTGGGTGGGTTATGCTTCGGCGGGTCGGTGTGGACCTGTTGGGCCGAAGGGCCTGTTTCCACATGGAAGAAATCTAATCTAAGTAATCTAAAAAACATTCGGATCATCAGTCTCCCTGAGGGTAAGGAAGGTGAGTGGCCTGCGGAATTTAATGAAGATTGGCTTCCAAAATTCCTTGACTTGGAGACTGTCATGAGAGGATTGAAGATAAAGAGGGCTCACCGGATCGCAGCATGGAGGTCGGATCTGGGTCAACGCCCTCGTCCTCTCCTGGTGCAGTTCCATCATTACCGGGATAAGGAGAGAGTCATGGAGGCTTCCACACTCCAGGGGAAGGATCCAAATGCCCTAATTTACGAGTGGTCTAAGATCATGTCTTTTCAGGACTTTTCAGCAGCGGTGATCCAGAAATGAAAGTCGTCTGATGGTGTCAAGAGAAGACTGAAGGAGCTTGGGATTTAGTACTCCCTGAGATATCCGGCAGTGCTTCGGATCACCTTAGATGGATCCATGCATCTCTTTGACAAATCGGAAAAGGCAAGAGACTTTGTGGACAAACTAACCTAAATTAAACCATTGTAGTATGTATAAATATTGTTGCTTGGGTGTGCGTTTATCATTCTGTAAAAGAAATGGAGGAAATCCGTTTTTTTCCTCTATTGATAATAATTTGGTTCAAACTATGTCTGGCGGTGGTTA
>NC_057711.1:43460438-43461700 GCF_004010195.1 Chiloscyllium plagiosum
TCTACACTAAATTCCGTGCTCACGCAGACGGCAAAGAAGGAGCTGGCTTTTGCAAAGCAAAGGTTATACGAGCATGGTGACAAGCCAGGCAAATACGTGGCATACCTTGCCAGAAAGAAGAGTGCCCCACAAACCATTACAGCGATTAGGGACGGGTCTGGGAACCTAACATGTGATTCTAAAAAGATTAATGTGGCATTCCAGAGATTCTACTCTAGTTATATCAGTCTGAGAATTGTGAGGAGGGCCAGGCCAAAATGGAATCCTTTTTTAGAGATCTGAAGCTCTCGGGTGTGACTCCCAAACAACAGTCCTTTCTCAATGCCCCATTATCAGAGCAAGAAGTGCAGGAAGCTGTGAGGCAGCTTCAGAGTGGAAAGGCTCCCGGTCCTGATGGACTTCCCAGTGAATTCTATAAGGAATTTATAAGTATACTGTCAGGTCCGATGTTGAATATGTTTAATGATTCATACGGTCATCTTTGTCTCCCACCATCTCTGAGAGAGGCCAATATTTCACTTATCCTTAAAAAAGGGAAGGATCCGGAAGACTGTGCTTCATACAGGCCCATTTCGCTCTTAAATGTGGACTTTAAGAACATCTCTAAGGCTCTTGTGTTAAGGCTGGAGACTGTGTTACCCTCTATTATTAAAGAGGATCAGACGGGCTTCATGAAGGGTTGCAGATCCTTCAATAATGTTAGGAGGCTGCTTAACGTAATTCAAGCATGCCAACAGCAGTCAATACAGGGATTGGTGATTCTCTTTGCAGAGAAGGCATTTGACCGAGTTGAGTGGCCGTACCTTTTCTATACTCTAGATCGGTTTGGTCTGGGCGAAGTTTTCATAAGATGGGTAAAGGTTCTCTACAGTGTACCTCTCGCTGCGGTCATTATCAACGGGATACGATCAAGCAATTTTAATATTTCTAGAAGCAGCTGGCAGTGCTGTCCCCTTTCACTGTTACTTTTTACGTTGGTGGTTGAACCGTTGGCAGAGGCCATTCGTGGGGATCTCAATATATCAGCTCCAGAAGTGGGGTCAAAATTACATAAGATCTCGCTGTATGCAGATGATGTTTTAATTTTCTTGACAAATCCAGCAATCTCAGTACCTTGCCTGATACAATGCATTCACGCGTTTGGCGCTTTTTCAGGGTATAAGATTAATTTTGCTAAACCAGAGGCTATGCCTATGTGTGGTCTTACGAAAGAGTTGGCCCTTGAGAGTGACTATAGATTCCCATTTAGGTGGTCACAGGGG